>NC_142698.1:21616157-21785800 GCF_029339155.1 Prunus mume
GGTCCTCTACCACCTTCATTTGCAGCACCTTCATACTAAAATCCATACACACACAACAGACACATAACCATCCAAACCATGCTCGAGCACATCTAGGAAAAGCCTAAATTATGTAAAGAGATCATCAGAGAGAGAGGTACCTGGTACGCCGATCCAGCTGCCCCGAATAAGAAACCTTCCGGGAAACTGCTCCGGTTTAGCAAAGCAGCGCTACATGTAGCAACAGAATGCTTTGAATTAGTAGCTCCACTACTTGTAACTGCACAACCAAGAACAAGTAGAAGGCCTACGAGGAAGGTGCTTTGGAGTTCCATAACTAATCTGTACTTAGTTTCGTCTTCTAGCTAGGCTTTTTTCTAATAAATACTTGGCATTTGTTACTTGTATCATGGACAAAGCATGATATAATTTTAAAAAAGTAATTTGAAACCTGTGGCATCTGTGAATCTTATAAACCTTAATTTCCATGTCCATTTAAGCTGCACGAAAAAAAGGGGCAATCCGGAAGGCTGTCCTCATCTTTATACTTCAATAAGAAGCGGTCAATGAGCTAAATTTGTTTAATGTGTCAATTGAACCACATAAAAAGCGACCATTAAGATACAATGCATTTGGTTAAGCACAACACAACATTTCTTTCTTGATTTCTAAATTACAGAAGAGTGAGAAGTTCGGAGAATATATATTAGTCATAGGAGTCGTGTACCATTAGCGAGAAGCTCGTCAGTTAGGTTCTTGTAATATTGGACTCTCCTTCTTTGTTCACACCTCCACTTAGCTTTTCATCTGATAAGATGATCCAAATTAACATTATTTGGAAATAAATTTTGGATACATTAAGATTACAATATTGTACCGTAATAACACAGGTAAGTAATCACAACACGTTGGTTCGATCAAAAAACATTTTGTCCCCAAAATGTGATTCCAATAACTTGGTTGTATGTAGAAGTTTTTTCTTTTGGACTGGATATGTAAAGAATTCATGTATACTGGTCGTCTTACTTGGTAATAATCTAGACCATGAGATTGAGAATCTGTAAGCATCAAAGCCCATTTCCTGCATAATCCGAACATCTTCCTGCAACACGAAAATAATTATAGCCCCAGTGAAAATATAGTTAGAAGTACGCATATGATCAGAAAAATCCTAATGTTCTTGTACTTGATTTCTTATAATATTGTGTGTTCTTTGTACCTTGTCGTGATGATATTGATCAACAGCTACGTCTCCAGTGCTGTCGTCCGCTATGTTATCTAATTCTTAAGCATACGAGATATTTTGGAAACATAGGGGGAATATTTTATGAACTCATTTGAAGCCAAAGCAAAAGCTGCCGAAATATATATAGAAGTAAACACAAAATCAATACAAAGAAGAGACCTCGCTATTTGTGAGTAAAAGTATCCCATATACTTGGTCCCCTACCACCTTCATTGGCACCGCTTTCATACTAATACACACACACACACATAACCATGGAACTATAAATCAAAGCCAGTCCAGATTATATAACCTTCAAACAAAAAGCCTAAATGGTGTAAAGAGATTAAGAGATTAATGTAGTACTTAATGTACCAGAGGCTAGGTGTACTACCTGGTAAGACGATGAAGCTGGCCCGAATACGAAACCCGACGGAAAACTGCTCGTCTTGAGGATACTTGTGTTACATGCACCACAAAATGCCTTGGATTGTAAGCTTTGCTACTTGTCACTTCACACCCAAGAGTATAGGAGGACTAAGAGCAGAGTGCTGCTTTAACTGCCATGAATAAGCAGTAATTATTTTTCGTTTTGGACTCGTTACTTGGCATGCCTTTTATACACAAACACACACACACATATATATATATATATGTATATCGTGGAGAAAGCATGGATATAAGAGGATAAATTAGCATTTAAGTTGAAGATAAATACCACCTTATTCGAACTGTGGGGGAAACAAGAAATTAGATTCTTGCTTAAATTGATTAAGAAGCGGTAAATGTGGAATCTTGGTTTAACTGGGTAAGATCACTTAAAGATTAAAGATCATTTAAAAAATACAAATTTAGTTATCTGCCCAATCTTAGACATACTCTTTAAAAAAAAAAAAAACCCGGGTATAGCCGCGCGGCTATACTATTTCTTATATGTATAGCCAAAAAACCGAGTATAGCCGCCCGGCTATACTATTTCTGTTTGAAAATTTTAAGAAACCGAATATAGCCGGGCTGCTACACTATATCTTTTTTTTTTAAAGCGGAAAAAATGGGAAAAACCGATTTCTTTTTAAAAAATAATTTGAAAAAACCGAGTATAGACAGCCGGCTATACTATTTCTTTTAAAAAAGTTTGGAAAAATCGTGTATAGCCGTGCGGCTATACGATTCTTTAACAAAAACATTAGAAAAAAGAGTATAGACGCGACTATACTATTTCTTTTTGAAAACTTAGTATAGCCAAAAATATTATGAAAAAAGGACCCTCCAAGTTGTATTAGTTTATACTTTATAGATATTAATTTGGTATAGCTGCGCAGCTATACGAATAAAATACGTACGTGTTTTATTTGGCAAAATCTTGGCAAATTACAACTTAAAAGTTCGGTCACTATATAATATTTTAATATAATATATTTTAATTTTTTAAAATATATATTATTTGTATTCAATGATATGTGGTAATTATGAAAAGAGTATAGTCGCTTGGCTATATTATTTTTTTAATATATATTATTTGCATTTCTTGATGCCCAACAGTTTGATTTCCTTAAACTTTAAGACTGAAGCTTTTTTTTTTTGTTACAAAATGTTATGGTGTTGCCCATCATTATATCTAGAGGATCCGGAAAAGATTATAGCTATATATGGGTATTTTTTATGTACTCAAAACTTTGGATGTCTGTGACCATTACTTAACCCAAGACTTATATTGAGAGTAATTTTGGATGACTATGACTATCTATGAGTAATTCTTTGATCTGATGGATGAGAAGAGTGAACAAAACACAAGTTCAGTTTCTTCATTAATATCTCTGTAACCCATCATATGGTTAACAAATATATTTCGGATTTTCCTTGGTTCTCTCCATTTCAGGAAATGCCGACAATCTCACTATCCAAGGCATGCTAATCCTCTTTGGTTTGTTGTGCCATTTTTTTAGCTGAAATGGTGCACAAGGAGACGGCAGGAGAGGGTTGGGCCTTCTACTTTTTTAAAATTTTAATTTCTGGAAAATGGTTTCACTTTCAATCGTTATTCCCCTCAAGTTTGGTCTTAGTTAGTATTGTGAATTGTAAATTCTTCCAGTTTCTTTCTATTTTTCTGATAATTTTCATAACACAAGAGCTAAGGCAAAGAAAATTATTGGAAGTGCATTGTGTTTGTGTATGTGGGTGGGGTGAGACTAGAATCTACGTTATCGTTTCCAGATTGCAACAAAAAGGATTTCCGCAGGGAAAACGAAGGAAGAGAGTGAATAAGACATGCAATCAAATTAAAGAGAGATAATCAAGAAATAAAAATAAAGAAGAGAGAGAGAGAGGGAGAGGAGTTTTAGAAGTCTGTGTTGTTGCCAATAAAGTAATTAATGCAAAGTTAAGTGCATGTTGAATGAATTCTGAACCGTTAGATGAGGATAAATCTAAGGGTTGAAGATATGTGTAAAAAGTGTGGTTCTTTGAGGATAAATCTAAGGCTATACTAATTCTTTTGAAACACCAGTTATAGCCGAGCGGCTATACTAATTCTTTTGAAAAAACCGGATATCGCCAGACGGCTATACTATTTATTTTGAAAACAATTTCCAAAAACAGAGTATAGCCGGCCGGCTATAATATTTGGAAAAAATTCTAGAAACCCAGTATAGCCGAGCGGCTATACGATTTTTCTAAAAAAAAATAAAGAACCTCGTATCGCCGCACGGCTATACGAATTCTTTTCCCAAAAAACCAGGTATAGCCGTACGGCTATACTAATTCTTTTGGGAAAAAACTGGTATAGCCGTCCGGCTTTACTATTTGTTTTTTTAAAAAAATTCCATTAAAGAATGTATAGCCGATCGGCTATACTATTTTTTGGAAAAAAATGGAAAAACCAAGTATAGCCGGTCGGCTATACTAATTCTTTTGAAAAAACCGGGTATGGCTGCTATACTATTTATTTTGAAAAAAATTCCAAAAACAGGGTATAGCCGCACGGCTATATGATTTGAAAAAGTTTTAGCCTATTGGTTATACCATTTCTTTTAAAACGAAATTAAAAACCATGTATAGCCGCGCGGCTATACTATTTTGGCGGAAAAACCGGGTATAGCCGGACGGCTATACTAATCTGTCAACCGGTATAGCCGTGCGGCGATACTAATTCATTTAAATCACGGCGATACTAATTCATTTGAAAAAACCGGGTCTAGGTGGTCGGCTATACTATTTCCTTTGGAAAAAAAAATTCCCAAAACAGTATATGGCCGTGCGGCGATGCGATTTGAAAAAAATTCTGGAAACCCAGTATAGCCGCTCGGCTCTTGTGAAAAATTGAAAACACTTAGTATAGCCGCTCGGCGATACTATTTCAGTGATTAACAGATGATGTAATTATACTTATCTAAGACTCTAGTCCATGAGATTGAAAATCTGTAAGCATCAAAACCCGTATCCTTCAAAATCTGAACATCTTCCTGTAGCAAATACATAACCAAATAGTATAGTTAGAAGAAATCATGAATATCGGAAAGAACTTGCTGTCCTTATATATACTTCATTTCTTATAATGTGGGATTTGTTGTACCTTGTAGCGATGATATTGATCAATAGTCACATCTCCATTGCTGCGGTCCTTAATCCTCTCTGAGTATTTTATTTTATTTCCATTAAAACATGTATCTAACAACAAATTAAGTTTCACAAAAAAGAAAAAGTCTAAATAAGAGAAAGAAACCTGGATATTTGTGAGTGAATATATCCCATATGCTTGGTCCTCTACCACCTTCATTTGCAGCACCTTCATACTAAATTCCTTACACACACACAACACAAACATAACCATCCAAACCATGCTCGAGCATATCTGACCAGAACACTCATACGAAGCTGACCCAAATACAAAACCCGACGAAAACTGCTCCTCTTGAGGATACCTGTGTCACATGCAGCACCAAAGTGCCTTGGATTGTAAGCTCTGCTACTTGTCACTTCACACCCAAGAGTAACAAGTAAGAGTAACAAGTAGGAGGACTAAGAGCAGAGTGCTGTTTTTGACTGCCATGACTAAGCAGTTATTGTTTTTCTTTTGGAGTCGTTACTTATATATATATATATGCGGAGAAAGCATGGATATAAGAGGATAAATGAGCATTTAAGTTGAAGATAAATACCACCTTATTCGAACTGTGGGGGTAACAGAAACTAGATTCCTACTTAAATTGATTAAGATCATTAAAACAAAAGCATAATACTAAAATGTCACGTGGCCAGCCGAAAGAAAAAAGAGACCAACTCTGTCTTTGACAATATCAGTAGCCCTAATTCTGCTTGGGGTTCCTTGTCCCCTATTTAACTTGGTATGGGACTTGGTGCATGATTTTGATTTATGATTTATCCCTTTTGTTGCAGCTTGCTTGCCTTGCTGCTTGTTAAGGGTTTTCGGCTTTTGATCGCCTTGTTTTTCTTCTTAGCTTTCTTAGCCCCTCTGGGTCCTCTGTTTTTTGTTGCTGCTCTTCTTGTTTTAATGAAATTCCACTTGGACCAAAAAAAAAGAAAGAAAGAGAAGGCAATCCCGGTCTCTCAGACAATGGCTGACATGAGAAAGTCTGGGTTCATAAATTGGTAACCTAATCAAATCCGCATTAAACATAGATAATTAGAAGTTAGAACAATCAGAATTTGAGATCAATATGAACCCATCTGAATTCACATCGTCGAAAGGAATTTGGTTGGACCCAACGCACTTTTTATTCTTGTTCATACACAAATAACAT
Source organism: Prunus mume (assembly GCF_029339155.1). Taxonomy (NCBI): domain Eukaryota; kingdom Viridiplantae; phylum Streptophyta; class Magnoliopsida; order Rosales; family Rosaceae; genus Prunus; species Prunus mume. The sequence goes on from NC_142698.1 coordinate 21,622,122, forward strand.
TCACATTTTATTTGGTCACAAACAACGTCTGCAATTCGATTTCCCTAGTACTTAGGAACTTTTTGAACCAATGGGCTGAGAGTTTTGGGTATCGTTTCAACCCATTTTTGTAATCCACGAAGTTCATACCGAATCGAAGAGTGTAACCACTATACCATTCAAAATTATCCAATAGAGACCATGCAAAGAATCCCTTAACACGAACACTGTGCCTGCACAAAAAGATGGAATTAACTAAACCCGAAAAGGTTAGGCATATATATGTATATGAATGTACGTAGTATATATATGTTTTTTTTAGTACAAGCGATAGTCTAAACTAGAGGGAAGAGAGTTTCTCACACACACATCTAACGTCGTGAGGGTTCGAACTTGAGACCTCAAGTTTGTAAGTCAAGGCCCTTTTTCACTGGACTAGACCCCATTGGCCTTAGTATATATATGTTACATTCATATATACGCGCATACATCTATATGTCATATGTGTATTTATAAATAAATAAATATATATACACACACATATACAACACAGGGGATATGTATAGGCTTTGTTGAGCAATTGAGCACTTACTTGATGGCTCGTTGAACGTAGTAGAGGTGGAGATAGTAGTAGTCAATTCTCTGGCTATCATTAAGGGCTTCCTCAAGTGACAATTTTGGATGGCTGAACTCATCAATCCCTACAACAAATATGTAACATGTTAGTCTTTTAGATTTAAGCTTGTTCATTTTTTAAAAAGAGAAGGGCTACCTCCTCTATATTACAAAGTGAACAGAAATGTCACTAGCTCAATAGATAGTTCATTTTAAATGCATACTTAATAGCAATAACTACACTACATGTGAAAACTTGATGATGCAACTAACTAAATAATTACCATTCTCCGTAATGTAAATGAGTGGATCATTATACTTTCTCTTTGTGTAGAGTAAAAGATCTTCAATTCCTCTTGGATAAACATATAGCCAATCTGAAGCAGCCTGTAATACCATAGAAATTGAGAGATTTGTAGAGGTTACGTTTGTCTATGAAAAACAATTAATAATACCACTAATGCTAATAGCTAAGCTAATTTGATATATGTACCTTTGGACCAATAGAGACCCCATTAAGCTCAACTGCCACAATATATGGTCACAATCTAATTGTTATAAGAAACTTAAAAATTGGCAATCAACAAGCTTTGAATTTGTACTACGTACATGAAAAATTAGCACGAGCATCTGTCAAGTAGCTTGCATTTACAGAATTTTGTCGGCTTTCATAGGCTGCATAATAAGTAGTATAGTAATTTAATCCAAGAAAATCAAATGACCCATTTAGCAATTTAGATTCTGCTTTCGTGAAGTTTGGTAGACGATTTCCAACAAGAGACCGCATACTGTGCGGATAGTCACCACTTGTTATTGGCTCTGCAAACCTACAAAAATGTGGAAATTCCCATTAAAAACTTAATGCTAAATAGGATATTTTCTTGTCGCAAAAATTTGGCATGTTATATTGCCGGAAAGTTGGCTTATTATAAAGCCAAAACAAAAGTTGCTTCCAAACTTAAACATTCATAAAGCATATTTTTATTTGTTCAATATATTTAAATTAATATTCTATTAACATATATATTATGGAAACAAATATTAGATTATGCTAGTAAGTATTGTAAGTGAGTTACAAATTTATATTAGGTACTGACCATCCAAACATAAAATCCAAGGCTCGTAATGCAGCCTTTTTATGGTGATTGGCTTCAGAAATTGGCACAAACCAATGTGACAATAGCGTTATCCCTATCAGACCCTTTTGAGATGCCTGCAGATTAATTTTGAACATAACACTGTCAGATAGAATACTCCATTATTCACATATAGTTCTCGATCAATTAGGACCTAATATTCTAGTCCACCACTAAAAAAAAGACCTGATATTTCTTCTTGTACAATTCTACAGCAGTTGCATGTGCGAGGAGCTGGTTGTGTGCCACCACATATGGTTCTGTACTTGAATCCCCACCAGTGCAATTTAGCTTCAGCCAATCAGAACATCGTCCGGGCGCGAACTCCCCTTTTGCATAACCACCAACACTATAGCTCCATGGCTCATTCAATGTGATCCAGTATTTTACCCGATCACCAAATTCCTTGTAGCAAAGCTCTGCATAGTCTCGAAAGTGATTTCTACACACACACACACACACACACACACACACATATAGAGAATGATGGTTGTAAAATTAAAATTCAATGCCAAATATTGGTTTTGAACATATTTGAAATGGTATATCTTAATTTGTTCACGTACATAATATGAGGGCTTAAGAAACCACCGTATTCGTCTTCTAAGGCTTGGGGAAGATCCCAGTGGAAGAGGGTTACAAATGGCTTTAGACCTGCATGAGTAATAGAAAAGAGTTGACTAAGTGATGTTTCAGGTGGGATTGATATTGAGGTTTTATGTGATTATATATAGAAAGCTGCTTCACCATTGTGTAGGAGTTCGTTGATGAAACTGTTGTAGTATTTGATTCCTTCCTGGTTCACGCCCCCGCTTAGCTTTCCATCTAATAATTAAGAACAAAACAAGCAAATAAACAAATACCTCAATCAATAATAAGTGCTATAAGGAAAGAAAATGCCAATGGTAAACTGTTTCTTCTCTTGGTTCAATTTTTTCAGATAACGACTTTAACTGATAACACAGCTAAGCTTGCAACACTCTCTTAGTTGGGTTATATACAACGATAAAAGGAGGGCCACATGAATTATTATTTCAACAAAGAGACATTGATGAACTCACTTGGTAACAATCTTGGCCATGAGATAGAGAATCTATAAGCATCCAACCCCATGTTCTTCATAATCCCCACATCTTCCTACAATAACACAAAAGATATAATTATAAAAAAAACCTTAAAAGGATCTCATTTTCAATTTCCTACAGCTATGTTCTCTTCTCTTACTGGGCTCGAAGCAAAGAAGGCATATGTGTTTGTCTAGTTTCTTTTCTAAGAAAAAACAATGAGAATTATGTGATCAAAATTGAAACCTTATAGTGGTGATATTCATCAATAGCCACATCTCCGTTGCTGCCATCTTGGATCCTTTCTGCAATTAACCGTAAAAATAAAAAATAAATAAATAAAATAAAATAAATAAACAAATAAAAACCTTGGTCCATTGTTTAATAAGTAAACTTGATTAGTCAATTTTGTTCTCCTAGCAATGCTCTGCTCTGTATGAAAAATAGGGTCGTCCCTGAGCAAGAGGATCCATAGCTTCGCTGGGGAGCTATTTTGGCCCAGGCTTGAAAAAATAAGAAGTGCTTATGAAAAATAAGAAGTCCATTTGTGAGATATTAGCAACAACTTTCACCGTCGAAAAAAGTCAAATCTAACACAAGAAATCAAATTTAGTGACGGTATGGGTAAAAACTGAATTTGAGAGGGAAATTAAGAGTAGATCTGGATGTTTGAGACGGTAAGGGTAAAAACAAAGCCTAGACACACCTGGATGTTTGTGGGTGTAGGTATCCCATATGCTTGGTCCTTTACCACCTCCTCCTGCAGCCCCTTCATACTACAATTTACACACACACTTAAAAGAGTACAGAATGAAGATGCCAATGTTCATGCATGGATGCTTAGTCTGGCAAGAAGAAACTAATTAAGTAACTAAAACAAAAATTAAAGGGTAATTAAGCCCCATAAGAGAAAAGACTCACCTGGTAAGAAGATGAAGCTGAGCCAAATATGAACCCAGCTGGAAAACTGCTTCTGTTGAGAAAAGCAGTGTCATATTGACTGGGTGTAACTGGAATGGTGGCTTGGCCATTTGCCAATGCAAAGCCAATTAGTTGCAGAAAATAATTTCCTAAGAGCAAATATCCTAATTGGAGTGCCATAACTTGAGGTTTTGGTGATCTAGATAGCTTGGCTTTGCCTGTCACGGGGTTTATAATGGAGGAAGGACACATCACAGCTAAGCTCAAAGTCAGGAGTCTCAAGACACATGTACACTGTGCATGCAACGGTTAAAGCATCTCAAGAAGAAAAATTAAATTTAAAAGATCGTTAAAAAATATTCATTTGATGAAGCTAAAATGTTAAATTAATGTCATAGCTTGATTTGGAATGATCAAGGAACCACTAAAAGCATCTAATTTATAAAAGCAAATTAAACATTAGCAACAATGCTTTACCACCACGACTAAAGGTCCATGGCTGATTCAACGTGATCCAATGCTTTACCTGATCATCAAATTAATAGTAACGAAGTTTTGCATAATTCTGAAAGTGATTCCTGCATATACACAGATATGTTTGGAAAATTAAAAATCAATGAGAAATATTAATTCTAAGCACTTCATACTAGTATAAATGTGTTAACATACACATATCCACAGATATAATTACATCGGTATATCTGAATATGGATTTAGTAGCGGTCTATTTGTTTCGAGTTTCCCCACTCAACGACTCTAGTTTGCTCTCACAATGGACACCTATTCGATGGCGGAGTCAATGGCGGATCTAGGATTTTTTTTACATGGGTGGGCTAAATTTTTTTTATAGACACCTATATGATTAGGACTACAGTCGGGTCCTCCACCAAAACACCCACAAGCTCAAGCTGGTCAAACCACCCATTCAACATTGGCTCATAACATCTTCACAACATAAAACCACCATCAATGCGTAAATAGAGAAACGCATGGAAAAAGAAGAAGAGAGAAACAGAGACTTAATAAAACAAAAGAGAAACAAATAGAGAAGACAAAAGGAAAGCAAGAGAAAAGAAAAATGGCGGAGCGAAAGAAGAAGAACAAGAAAAGATAGATAGAGAAGAAAGAAAAAGAAGAGAGAAAGGAGAGAGAAAAGAAAGAAGAAAAGGGGCGAAGGGATTAAAGAAGAAAGAGAAAGAAAATAAGAAAAAGGAAAGAGAAAATGAAGAGACAGAGAGAAACTTTGGGCTAAAATTTGATTTATCTAAATTTGGCTTACAAATTAAGCCTACTCTAAAAAATAGGACTGGGCTAGAGCCCACTACAACCCTAAGGCTATTTCGAACCCATGAGGCCAAACCCAAAAAATTCCAAATTATAGCCTAATATCTCTCCCAACCCAATAAAAGTAAGAGGCCAAAATAGGAGAAAACCCAAACTTGGGACCAAATACTAGTCCAGCTATTGCCTGATTTTTTTTTTTTGTGTGGAGCACACACAGCCAAGATGTAGCCCATGTGCAACGATGAAAGAATGGGGCCCACACTGTTGTGTTGTAGAATATGTCACGCTAGGTGTCGAGCGCTGGTTCACAGTAGTTTCTTTTTTTCCTTTTGAAAAAAAATTCCAATAGTAATCCAAATCAACGATCCATATTAAATTGAAGGTATTTTAATGGTAAAAAAAAAAAAAAAAGATCCAATGGTTGAAATTTAAATCCACCAGCTAAAATAATATTTTAAATTAATTTAAATCATATCCAACTCCAAAACTCACTCCAAACTCTATAAATACCCACTTATTTCTCAAATAAAATTATATTTATGGAATTTCAATTTTTTAAGGTCAAATTGTTCAAAATATTAAATTATGAAGTTATTTAAAAAGATTAAATGAAGAAAAGTTATCCATGCAAAAAATTTAGACTTAAACCATTATTAAACAATTTAATAAAGTTGCGGACTTAAACTTTGAGTCTAAAGGGGTTGGGGAAAAAAACGGTTTGAGTCTGGGCAAAACCCAAATAGTTATATTTTGGAGGGGGGAAATTCTATATGAACCCCATTATTTGCTCTTTGCACCCCATAATCTCTTTACACCCCACTGAATTTTAATAAAATTTCAAATTACTCAATATACCTCATTTTTCTTCCTAAATTGCCCTCATGAACCCCATTCCCTAACTTACTGTGTAAACCACATCTCATGTCATACACCACCCATCGAAAACCCTTTTCCCTTTCAGACACACCCCATCTGATATCAAACCCCACCTCATTCCATATCAAGCCCTACCTCATTGAAAATTCCCTCATCTTGCAGACACACCCCATCGCACGCCCTATCCTTTTGAAATAGAGCCATCGCACAACCTATCTTTGCAATCCCCATCGCATAACCCATCTCTGCAAACCCGAACCCATCGTACAACCCATCTCTGAAACAGAGTCATCACACCCCATAAACAACCCCAAACGCCTCATCTCATGGCAAACCACCATCGTCTCAGCCATCGCAAACATCCATCACCAATATGTCAAGTTTTCACAAATACTTCGAAGAGCCAAGATTTGATTTCAATTTTGATTTCTATATTTATGTTTCTAAGTGTTGATTAAGTCTAGGTTTGATTTCACTTTTGAAAAGCCAAAGTCTGATTTTAATTATTGATTTCAACTTTGTGGGTGTATGGTTCGAACCCGGTTTTACGAAACTAGATTTTCGTTTCGGTGGATTACCACCGAAATGGTTACATTGCTTCAGTGGTAGTCCACCAAATTTGAATCTAAAGTTAATTTTACTTTCGGTGGGTTACCACTGAAATCGTTACCTTGTTTCGGTGGTAGTCTACCTAATTTGTTTCCATGTTTCAAGAGACACCCATCGAATGTATTTTCATTTTTCAGTGGTACTCCACCGAATATGTTTTCTTTTTTCAGTGATAGTCCACTGAATTTGTTTACGTTTTTCAATGATCATTTACCTAATACGTTACTGAGTGTGTACTTAATATTGTTTGTTTTTAGATATGAAGAAGACTCGCAAAGGTACTAGTGAGGCTTCATCATCTCGACCTAATAGAGCACATGCATAGTGTTGTTGTCCCTAATCATGACCTTGATTATTTAGAGGTCCAGCCTTGTGCACTTCGTTGGATTCCACGTCGAGACAATGACACAACATCGGTAGACATGCAAAAGTATAGACAGCGGCTTGACGCTTTGAATGTTGATCAAGTATGTTTCTCTCACATATCATCCAACTTTGTTGTGTTTTGTATTTTTTATATATTTTTTGGTTCGGTAATATATATTCCAGTAGTTCATGCTATATTGTATATCATATTTCAGGTTATATTAGAACCTTACAAGTTTGAAAGGGAATACAACCCATTTCCAGATGTTGCATTCTACTCAGGGATGCTCAAATGTTGTGATGTTGCATTCTACTAAGGCAGTGAATTCAAATTCGTTACAGAAGCGTGACGAGTGTATGTTGTCCTTTACTAGGCCGCTCGTGGCATTAGGGGAAACAGTTGCATTGCGTACACGACCTTCCCAAGTTTATCAAGCAGTTGAGCCTTGCAATAGATTTTAGAGGGTACAAAAATACGGTCTACCATGACATATCAACATCGTCATGGGTTAATTGACTTCCTAGCATGCGTTTATTAGAACTCATGGAACTTTTGTTGTTTTTATTAATTATGAAGTTTGTATTAGAACTCATGGAACTGTTGTTATTTTGATTAGTTATGAAGTTTGTCCCACTAAAAAAAGTGAATATAAGAAAATAAATAGAATTATTATATCTATAATCTCAATTTTGTAGTGGGTGCATTTTCGTCAGTCATTAGGATGACCGAATCTGTAGTAGCTGCATTCTCCACTCCCGGAAGTTGTTGAAACACATCCACATGCGCTTGGTACCTCGAGTACAAATGTGTTACATTGCATATGTCACTTTGTTCACGCTACATTCTAGAAACTAGTGGAATAGGATGATCTGGAGACAAATGAACCTACAAAATAATTATCGAATAAGTTGTGAATTGATCACTATAGTCCATTACACATTCTATTTCCACATTGTTGCCTTCAGTATGGGCGTCAACTTGTTTTTGTCCTTCAATGGGAGTAAGATTAAAATAGCTTGCATTAAATTTTTGGTCGGCAATAAGTTACTTAAAAAATAAATAAATTTCAATTTGATGCCACTGAAACGTAGGTAAAAGTTCGGTAGTGAACCATTGAACTACGTTCCATGTTATGGTGGATCTCCACCGAATATTAACTTCATGACCTGTCAAACACAACCGAAATAGGTGCAACATTTCGGTGGCATCCCATCGAATTTACCTATGTCGTTCGGTATTGATGTGCTGAACGCAACCAGTGACCATAATGAAATACTAAACTTGCAAAACGCCAAAAAATAAACTCATACCTCATTTGAAGCCTCTCTAACTTGAATCTCACCCTTCATGAATAAATACAAGATATTTTTTCACCAATATAAATGTATAAATCTAGTGTTTATGGTTTAGGAACATGATGGTTTGAGAAAAAAGTCAAACTAGAATTGCATGAACATATGTGGGGTGTAGTGAGCAATTTTAATTTTTAATTTTAATTTTTTTGTCCTTAACAGTAATTATGTACAAGGGTAAAATAGGTTATTCATGTTTCAAATTAGTATGGGGTGTAAAGAGCAAATAATGGGGTGCCAATAAAATCTCTCTTTGGGTTTAAGTCCAAATGGGTTGGAGAAGGCCTAAAGTAAGTCCGCCCTTGGGCGGAGTATAATATACAAATAAATATGAATTAGCATTACTTAGTCTTTAATTAATAATTTATTTAAAGTCCGGGCAAAAAGAAACGTGGTCAGTGTATATATCTTTGTCATGAATGCCCATTTTAAACACAATGCTTGGTCAAAAATATATTTTTTCTTTTGCAACACCTTCATGCTGAAATTTACAAACATAAGAGTACACAATGTTATGAAATGTGAGGCATGGAAAGAAAATTATACATTACATAATTATTAGAACACAAATTAAAAGGTATAATTAAGCTTCAATCAGACTGACTTCCACAATGGGCTTCCTAAAGCACCTCCTTAGACAAATTTTAGGGAGGAATCGTAAAAATGCAACTCCAACCATGCTCCCTATCCATCTCCTAAAATAGAGAGTCCTCTAGGAGCTCCTAAATCTGAGGAGAGAGAAAGGACTCCTAGTGGCTTCTTATAATTTAATGATGCGCTATTTAATGAGTATTTCAAAACCTTTATTTAATGCTAACTATTTTTTTATATTTTTTTAACAGAGATGGATCAATTCAAAAAAGAGTTATAGCATTTATGACTCTCCAAATTAGGGAGTATGGTTGGAGTTGAAATTTTTTAGAGAGCTCCTAAAATAGCTTTCTTATATTTTTAGCTAAGAAATAGAGAGCATTATTGTGGATGCTCTAAGAAGATGAAGCTGAACCAAATATGAACCCTGCAGGGAAACTATTTCTATTGAGGAAAGCAGTGCCATAATGACTAGCTTTCGTATTTTTCAATGCAAAGCCAATTAGAAGCACCACAAAAGAACACTAATTGGTTTTCCATAAATGGGTTTTTTGGGTGATTTTGATAGGTAGGCTCTGCCCCTGGCCTAGCGTTTATATAGAGGAACTACACATGATAAAAATTAATAAAAAATTAAAGAAATAAATGGGTAATATTCAATTAAGAGAGATAGATGAATACAAAATAACAATAAGAAAAGACTATATTAGGTTGTGCTTAGCTAATTGTTTTTAGCTTTTTTTAACAAACTTGTAATCTTGTATGTAATCACACAAGCTCAAAGAATTTTGGGTAGTTTAAGTCTGCATTCAAGATGATTACAGAAGTTAAATTCAAACTTGTCATGACTCAAATGGAATCAAGATCCATGAAGATAAATATCATACATTGCATTGCATGCATTATAGTGTTGTCCTATATGATTAGCCAAATATGCATATCTAGTCATCATTAGTTGTCATGTGTGTAATTCCTCTTAGCTCATATTTAGAAATTAGGACTTGGGTATTTGCTAAAAAATTGAAGTACATTGAAGAGTTTATGAGGCTACAAAACCAAGATAATTTGTGCATTCATTTACAATGGGCATCATTAGGAAAACGAACATCATCACAATACTTTGTCTAGATGACTAGTCATATAGGCCAAACATTTCCAACACAAGATTTTTAATAAAGGCACGATTATAATTCAAATCCTTGGCTGCCAAGTGTCCTTTTCACTGCCTAATTTTACCAAAAAGGCTGGGGCTGGTCTAGACTCACCAACTCTCTCATTTTACATTTTTCATATAGGGTTTTAGGGAGAGAGAGAGAGAGAGAGTGTGTGTGTGTGTGTGTGTGTGTGTGTGTGTGTGTGTGTGTGCGCGTAAATTAGGTTTTGCCTTTTGGGAAAAGAGTTCATGGTTTCTTGAATTCCTTTTGGGCTTTCATTGAAATTTAATTTCCCAAACTTTTGCTTAGTGATACAAAGTTTTCATCTCTCATTACTTTCATTTTCACAATTTTGGAAAACTTGGTTTTCTCTTTGGTTTGTATGAGAGTGTTCATGGCATAGAAATGAGTTTTCAAGATTTCATTTTGAAAGCTACTTCTTTTTCAGAATATTTGACCGTAGCTTTGCACATCAAAGTTTTAATCTCTCATCTTTTTCATTTACACAATTTTGGAAAACTTTTTTTCTCTTTAGTTTGTCTGAGATTGTTCATGGCTTTTGAAATGAGGTTTTCAAATCGGATTCTATCTTTGAAACCAAATTCACCTATTCAGAATTTTTGAGGGTAAAACTTCTACTTTGCATTCTCTACTTGGTGAGGTCTGAATTTTCATTATGAGATTTTGAAAATTATTCTTTGAAATCTACTGTGTTTTTTATAATCTGCATCTGGATTTATTTATGACTATTCATCTTCTTCAGTATGCATCTAAGTTCATTATGACAAGTCATCTTTTTAGTCTAGATCAGATTCTTGGTTGATTTCTTTAGGAGGATGGTTTCTTGAAGGAATTGACCCATTTTCATCTTAGAATCTATATTTCATGGTTATGTTCGATCCAGAGTTGCGTTGCGGTGCCATGGGGTGAAGAAATTATGGATTAGCTACCATTTCCATGAAGAACAAGCTACTAGCTCAACTAAGTTTGGAGAAGAAGGTTGCACATTAAGGTAGTGTTTTTTTCCTAAATAGACATAGGATTGTTTGAGCTCGTGATTTTTTTCTGTAAGAATCTTCTTGACTTAGTGGATTCCCTAGTTGGAAGATGACTCCCAGTTTTTTCAATGGTGGGTCTCTAAGTGAACAATTTTCTGGTGTTTAGTTGTGTATGTTTGACTAGTCATACTGTGTTTGATATACTTTTGATTTATCAATGACTGTTCACACATTGTGCACCTTGGTTGTTGCTAGTATAGGGGATACCTAGATTGACGGGTCATTCTAAGTACTTTGGTTGTCACTTAGTCATTTTCTAGGTTTGCAGGGTCTTGAGAATTGATTGATGAATGGATGTGTATTTTGCTTGTTATTAGGTTTCATGACTAGTTGTTGACTGGTCATATTTCTGCTAGGTTTATTTGATCATTGTCATTGTCGGATTTGTTTGATTAGGGGATTTGAATATGTGTATCTAGTGTCTATTCATAGGTCTTTGACTAGTCAACTAGTCATATTGTTACTAGGAACAATTAGTCATTGTTGTCTTACATCTATCTATTTGGGTTTTAATTAACCCCATTCACCTAAGTACCAATTTTATACTAGTCTTTTGACACGAGACTTATATAAGCAATGTCTTTTTATACTTATATAAATAAATGTCAAGTAACCTAAGAAGTCGAGATATATATGTACGCCCTACATGCAACAGTTATATTATTTCACATTGATAGCCATCCCTCTCTAGTGTTTACTCAACACCTTGCTCACGTGAGACGTCCATTGCTTCTAACAAGTTACAATTCTTATTTGGTGACTTTGGAGTAGGCTGTATCATTATATCAGCCATATGTGGATAACTTGATTCTTTTACCATGTTAGAACGTGAGTATCTAACCCAAAACTAATTAGTAATGTGAAAAGAACCAAAATATTTTAAGTTTTTTATATTAAATTTCCATATGCAATGTGAGATACTCTTAACATGCCTTTAATGTGTGCATTCTTTGCCCCTAAGGTGTGGACAATTCTTATGGGATCGTTGCACTTACCACATGGATAACTTGAATCTAATACCATGTTAGAATGCGAGCATCCAACCCAAAATTATTAATTGGCAGTGAATGAAGAGGTGCAAGATATTTTAAACTCTTTATGTTAGCTAGACTTCCATCTCTAGATCATCTCCAACCCAAGGGGTGGAAACTCAAATTTTGAGTTTTGAGTCTAAAAATCTTCTCCAACCCATGTATTTTGGGGGGTGGAAATTTGAGAAATCTCAAATTTGGGGTGGAATTCCAGTCTCATTATTGCCTGGACTCATATTTTTTGTGAGCCCAAAATCTACATTTTTTTTTTCTTGGCTGGAAGCCCACGTGCTGACCAACATTGCTGGGCCGCTGACATTTCTGTTGGGCATGCAAATAAAGCTGGCGCACATTTCAATCTTGTTGGCCAACGGCTATATTTTCAAAACAAATATGATTTGTTGTTTTTTTTTTTTTAAAGTGAAATTCTATTATGTTTTGGAATTTTAATTTTTTTAGGTTAAAATGTTTAGAAATTTAAATCACGAGTGTTGAAATAAAAATAATGTGAAGAAAACAAATTTAAGGGTTAATCATTCTTAAACAATTTAATAAAGTTGCGGACTCAAATTATGAGTTTGCAAGGTTGGAGAAAAAAAAAATTGAGTCTTGAAAATGCATGAATAGTTGTATTTTGGAGGGTGAAAATTTGAGTTTAGCCCCAACATGGTTGGAGATGGCCTAATGTGAGGCAATTGACAAAAAAGATATGTGGGACAAAAGTCCGAACCTAAATATTTACATACATATAAGTTCATCCAATTGATTATGTATACATTCATAAGGAACGATCTGGGTGCAACCCATAGACAATTAATGTGTTATATCTTACAACTAGAATTTATTTTTGTTGATGTGCACAAATAACATTCGCATTATTGAAGTAATACAAATATGGAATGAGTTATCATCTGTTACGTACAATAACTATAATTTGATTTGTTCAATATTTTTTTAGGAAACTTTTGAACCAATGTGCTGAAACTTTCGGGTATCTTTTCTGTCCGTCATTGTAATCCACATAGTTGATACCAAACCGAACAGTGTATCCAGAACTCCACTCAAAGTTGTCTAGTAATGACCATGCAAAATATCCCTTCACATTGACACCATCCCTACACAAAAGGATAGGAAATTTCAAATGCACTTAATTCAATGTAATGATTAATTAACTTAAATGTAAGAAGGGTAGAACATATAATTAACACATTATTTGTTGTTAAGAACTTACTTGATTGCTCTTTGAAGGTACGAGAGGTGATTGTAGTAGTAGTCCACTCTCTGGGTATCATTAAGGGCTTCCTCAAGTGATAATTTGGGATCATTATACTCATCAATGCCTACAAGGTGAAATGTGGTATCATTTAGTTTTACATGAACACTTTAGAGCATTTAATTGTATTTTACAACTATACATGTGAAACATGGATGAAGAAATTACTGAAGGCTTAAAAATGATTACCATTCTCAGTAACATAAATTAGTGGATCATCATACTTTTTCTTTGTATATAGTAAAAGATCTTGAATTCCTCTTGGATAAACATGTAGCCAGTCTGAAGCAGCCTGCAACTCGATTTGAAGATAATTGAGATTTTCATGAGTTAAATTTTTATGTGGAAAACAACTAATCATCGAAATGCTAGTAGCTTAAGCTACTAATTTGAGAAGTACCTTTGGACCAATTAGGACTCCGTTACGCTCAACTGCCACAATATATATGAATATCAAAATCTAATTAATATAAGAAACTTACATTGCTCAAAATGTTTAATTTTTCAATTTGTACTCACATGTTTGATTAGCACGAGCATCTGTCAAGTAGCTTGCGTTTACAGAATTATGTTGGGGTGCATAGGTTGCATAGTAAGCAGTGTAGTAATTTAATCCAAGAAAATCAAATGACCCCATTACCGCCTTGGATTGTTCTTTTGTAAACTTTGGTAATCTGTTTCCAACAAGAGATCGCATGCTGTGAGGATAGTCACCACTTGTCAATGGCTCCATAAACCTAGAAATTAAGACATGGAAATTCTGAACATGAACTTAAGATTACTTAAAGTATTTTTAGCCAAAAAGTGTTATATCCAGTAACTGAGTTTATATACTTGCCATCCAAACATAAAATCCAAAGATCGTAATGCAGCATTTTTATTGTGCTTTGCCTTAGAAATCGGCACAAACCAATGTGACACTAGTGTTATCCCTATCACGCCTTTTTGAGATGCCTGCACATTTTTAACATTGATTTGGTTTATTAGACCACGCAAAAGGTACTATATTTTTTTTAATCCCATTGTACAACTTAATATTAGTGAATTAAACACGTTTAATCTCAATTAGGACTGAATCTTGTCACAAAAAAATAAAAATAAATAAATATGAGTTAAAGAGGACCTGATATTTATCTTTGTACACTTTTACAGCAGCTGCATGAGAAAGTAAGGAGTGGTGTGCCACCAAATATGGTTCAATAGCCGAATCTCCGCCAGTGCAATTTAAGTTCTGCCAATCAGAACATCGTCCTGGTGCCAAACCGGCTTCTGCATAACCACCATTACTATAGGTCCATGGCTCATTTAATGTGATCCAGTGCTTTACCCGATCTCCGAATTCCTTATAACAAAGTTCTGCATAGTCTTGAAAATGATTGCTGTAGGAAAAATTAAAAATCAATATTGCATGTGGATTTGAATTTCATACATCATAGTAGTGTACATTGAACTTGATGGTTGTTCACTTACATAATATGAGGGCTTAAGAAACCACCATATTCGTCTTCTAAGACTTGGGGAAGATCCCAATGAAAGAGTGTCACAAATGGCTTTAAACCTGTATACATACATGATCAATATAAAAGCAAATTAAGGTTTTGATCAAATGTGTCTTATGAGTGCACATAACTCTTGATTATATATTTTCTGTAATTAGGGTGAGATGATATACGAGATTGGGCAGTTGTATTACCATTGCGTAGGAGTTCATTGATGAGATTGTTGTAGTATTTGATTCCTTCTTTGTTAACACCCCCAGTTAGTTTTCCATCTAATAATTAGAACAAAACAAGCAAATAAGGAAAACTTGTCTACAATAGAAATTGAAGTAAAACAGGTTAAACTATTTATTGGTTTCACAATAGAGCCACATTACTTCAACCAAAACATAAGGAGAGTAGTGTATTGTAGAAAGCAACAAAATTTGAGAATTGGTCCCAAATTTGCAACCAAATATGAATCAGCTTACTTGGTAACACTCTGGACCATGAGATAGAGAACCTATAAGCATCCAATCCCATATTCTTCATAATCCCCACATCTTCCTATATATAATAACACAAGATATTTTAAGAAAGATGTTAAAAGTTATGGATCTCATATTTTCAATGTCATGTGTTTTCTTAAGTCCCAAAAATTTAGTCTCCCTCAGGTCTAGAAGATAAAGTTCGTGTGTTCTTTGAACACCTTATAGCGGTGATATTCATCATTCGCCACATCTCCATTGCTGCCATCCTTTATTTTTTCTGCAAATATAACCACAGAAAGTTTTAATTATAGATCGCCAAATATAGATATTTGTGTTTGTGTTATGGGAAAAAGAAAAGTAAGAGGCTTCATTCTAACTGAGCCGAGTAAGAAGTGCTATTAGAATCGGTCAAAGAAAATTTTAGATCCTAGACTTGGTGTAGTGGACTTAATAAAACTGTGGCTGGATTCAATTCGCACACCAAATCACACTGAGATGAAACTCCATACATTCTGCCTCTTTAGCTAGTCATATAAAATAAATATGTTTTTATAAGTAAGTCCATTTTATCATGATATATTATATAAAAATTTATATAGAGTTTATTTGGAGAGAAAAATCCAAAATTAGCAACTTATCATTTTCTAATTAAAAAATATATATCATGTTAGAATAAACCTATTTGTGAAAAGCCCTAAAATAAAATTGAAAGAAGAATGCAGCCCGCCAGAATATCTTAATGATACAAACACTCATTTTCACAATACCATTTAATTAAAAAATGATAACGGAATAAAAAGACATTATTAGACGATTTTGGATGAAGGATAATACAAATCACATTCCAATTTTTTATAAGCAAAAAAATATTTATTTGATACATAAGTATTAGAAGATTGGTGCACCTTGACTTGGGGTGCTGAAAACTATTTTTAGGGAATTTTTTATATAATATAATGAATAACAAAAGAAAAGACAAACAGATTTAAGAACAAATATTTTAAAGAGGGTACGATTATTAATTTTTAATATAATTTCCACTTGGTTTCTGGTTTCATTCACATATATTCCCCTCTGATACCTATTAATTAGTTTTTTCCCCCTACTATAATTTTTTATTATAGCCGGGAAAGACCGGTATTATGAAGGTCTTGAAACTAATTAACAAATTAATACTCTACTTAATTGCATTCTATCGTAATGAAGGTCTTAACTGTAAGTCAAAAATACGTAATTTCCATGAAGTAAGGCCTGACTTTGGCTTGTTTATATATTGGAAAACGTATATTTAATTAATTATATGTAGTCTCTGAAAAGGTTATGTTGACTTAATTATGAAAGCAAAAAGGCAAAAAGCAAAAAGGCCGCAGTTGAATCCATAAACTGAAGTTTAATAGAAACCAATAGAGGGAAAGCATTACCAGATTTAAAAAGAAAACGTGAATTTTTTTTTTAATATATAATTTATTTTAAAGAAAGCGATGCATAAGAAAACGTTAATTAAAAAAGAAAGAACGAATTAGCTAGTTATTATTTGATTAAACATGCACCTGGATATTTGTGGGTGAAGGTGTCCCATATGCTTGGTCCTCTCCCATCTTCTTTTGCAGCACCTTCATACTGAAATTAATCCACACATAATGATGATGTCAGTGTTCATGCATGGATGCTTAACTAGTTTAACATTGAAATAAAGACCCAGAAGCACTAACCTGATAAGATGCAGAAGCTGTGCCAAATATGAAACCAGCTGGAAAACTGCTTCTGTTGAGGAAAGCAGTGTCATAGTGACTTTGTACAAAAGCATCTTTACTACTTGTCAATGCAAAGCCAGTTAGAAGCAGCACACCTAACACTAAAGACCCAAATTGCATTGCCATAACTGGGAGTTTTGGTGATTTAGATAGTTTGGCTCTGCCTGGCATGGCGTTTATATATAGAGGATGAAAAATTAACGGACAATAAACAATTATAAATAAATGGGTATTTTTCAATTAGGTGATATGGACGAATACATATAATAGTCCAACAAGACTATTCTTCCGATATCCGATAAACCAACATCTGATAAAATAAGACTAGTCTTCGGATAAGACAGCTTTAGTAAATAAATAATTCATGAAGTATAAGGTGAAGACACGCCATACATACAATGGTCAATTAATCCTTTGTGATTAATCATACTTCATCATTTATATAGAGACATAGAGGTAATAATTTTATGTTGAAGTTTTGCTAGTACGGATGGCAAAAATCCCTACCGGGCCGGGTTCCCCCCCCATTTGGGAGAAGATTACAGGGAAAAATCGTGGTGGGTACGGGGATTCATGAATTTTAAATATCCTCAATTGTGAACTGGCTGAAGATGATATTGTTATCCTCATTTCCGAACCTGGCCCGATTAGTGATATGTTTATTTTGACTTAATAAATATATAACATGCAAAAAATTACATCATATTGAGTTGAATTTTGTGTTGAGATGATTTTGGTGTTGATAATATGATTTTATTAGTTTTTATTAGATTTAACTTCGCTGGCCCAGAGTCAACCCTTTGAGACAAAGGTGTGACCTAGACGCCACTCCACGTAAGAAGGTATTTTCCGATGACACTTTGTCACCTTTCCATACAAAGGTTAATGTTTGTCGGGACAAGCTACCTGTCCCGACACATTCTATTTGTCGTGAGATCTTTAGTCGGGAAAGATAATGTTTTTGTAGTGACTTCTCTATTTCATCATGATATTGGTTCTCAAAAAAATGTAATCATGAAAACATTTTATACCGGAGAAAGAGAAACTTTAATTTTTGATATGAGACGTGTTCATCTTTAAACAACACATATGTGATGCCAATGTTCGATATTAATTGGGACCATTTTCCTTCTTTAATTATGTCGTAGAGTAGGTTTCAAGTACTCATCCAATTGGGAATGTGGATGACATAGTGTCTCGCATTTGCAACTAGCATGTACTGCAGGGATATGGGTAAAATTAAATTAGTTTAGGGATACCAATTAATTATACAAAAACGTGCGAGCGAGAGGGGCTGAAAGTCCATTTGTGAGGCCATGAAAACCAAAAGGTACACATAATTGATCTCATCTTGATTTGAAATGGTCTTGAGCTCCTTGAATTTTCAAAGAAATTAACCCCCAAAAAAAAAAAATGCTTTGAGAATTTTCTGAAGATTCACCAAAAATAAATAAAATTCATCACTGCATGTGTTTATCTTATATTTGTTGTGGAAGGCATGTGTTTATCTTATATTTGTTGTGGAAGGCGTATGATTTTATCCTTTTTGGCGCTAGATATTATCGGATAGGCTTTCCACGGTAGCTATAAGACTTGTTCAATCAAATATTAGATGAAATTGGACCTAGGTGGAAGGCGTAAATAAACTCTTCCAACAAACTAATTAGACACTGACAAAACTCTAAATGAACCTATTCTAAGATATAACTAGTCAACTACTAGTCATGAACACACAATCAACTACACTTCTCAAATACAGGCAAAACAATTAATTAACCATGAAAATGAATAAGAGAGTTGGGTGACACCCTAAGCACTCAGGGATCCTTCACTATAGGTTTCTTCAGTGCTAGCAACAACTATAGTGAAATGTGTGTGAATATACATTGAGGAAATCCAAGAGCGATAGAAATAGCAATCAAGTAGAGTAACACATAGAGCTGTTCACCCAAAAACCCACCTCTGAAAAAACTGAAAATCATCATCCGGCAAGGATCCTAGATCCATTAAGGAGCAGTTATACCTTCCTAAGCATTCCCCGAGTCAGAATGCTTGCAACTAGTCTATTATGAAAGTGACATCTTTCCAAACAAAAAGTGTTTAATTTGGGTGCAATGATCTTTTTTTCCCATTGAAAGTATTGATATTGACAACACATATAATGACAATGTTCGATATTGGACCTTTGGTCCTTCGGACCGAGTAATTGGGAATGTGGATGACACTGTGTCTCGCATTTGCAACTACCAGTTACCAAGTAATAATGAAAAAACGTGCGAGGGAGTGGATGACATAAAATTGATCTCATCTTCATTTGAAATGGTCTTGATGAGCTCCTTGAATTTTCAAAGAAATTAACAACAACAACAACAACAACAAAAAGCTTTGAGAATTTTCTGTAGATTGACCAAAAAAATAAAATTCATCACTACATGTTTATCTTGTATTTGTTGTGGAAGGCATATGATTACTAGCGTCAGACCAATTTTTGAAAATTTTGGTGCGGTCACCCTTCTAGAACAATTATTGTAGGAAACAGAAAAAAAAAATATATTCTTGAAAACAACTGGGTAATAAGGGAGATTCACTATTATACTCAATATAAGAGCCCAAATTATATAAAAAATAGACTTTAGAAATATACCCAAAGCCCATTTACAACATAACAAAGAGGCTTCTAATTTCTTATAAATTACAAAATTGCCATCGATTTCTTAAAACAAGCCAACCCTAAAACCTCATAAAAAAATCGTAAAACACTCAATAGAGCATCAAAGTAATTTAATAATAAAAATTAAATTCACTAGGGCAAGCTGCCATTTTTGGGGTTTTTGTTGTTGTTTGTTTTTAAAAATTAAATGGTGTAGGGTTGATCTATATCATTTGTTCTAAGAATAGATATATGACTAAATATCTCAATTAAAAATGTTTGTGCCAGCAGATAAGCTTTGTATCTACGTAGTTTGGATTTGAGATCTAGTGTCTCTTCATATAAAATCACCACTAGATTTTGAAAATTCGAAACTTTGAATTTTCATAGCCTCAAATTTAAAAGCTTCCTCAACTCAGACAAAAGAAAAAAATAAATTAAAATATAACCGTGCCACGTCATGATGCTAGGAAATATGATAAACAATAAAAAAAGAGTAAGATATATTAAGATTAAAAATTGTCCCAGTCAAGTTTTTCTCGAAGCTAGAGATTATTATAAGATCATTAAGGAGGTGTTTGATTTGCAAGAAAATGCGTTTCTTTCTCATACTTGGTAAGTTCAAGATTGGAACAATTTCATGCCCTCTAGAAAAATAAAGGGGAAAAAAAAACCTTCTATCAAGTTTGGGTTTCCTTTGATTTTCCTCGCAATAATGAATTGAAATTTTTTTAATACCATCTTCCCCCCTTAACAATTAAAAATGCCATGGGAAATCTAACCAAGCATGATTTAGGGTGTAATTGGAAAACAAATAAAAAATGCTATGGATAATTAAAAATAAATTTTTTGTTTTTAATTCCTACACAAACTAAATATGGATAATGAAATAAAATGATAGTTTCTAGTTACTTTCCTTGCATTATTACCGAATATGAGAAAGAGAAATGAAAATTGATTTAAACATGAATCCTCTCTGTGATTCAAACACCTCCTAAGCATAAACACACAGCCAATAAAACAAATCAATTTAATTTTTATAATTTTAAGAGTAACTTGTGTGTCTAGTTGTTCTTAATTTTCCAGTTACGAGTTAAAAAATATACAATGGGACAAATAATCTTTGAATTTTCCTGACCTCAGTTGCACTGAGAATGTTTATAAAATCTGAATAAAATATATATATATATATATATATATATAATAAGACCTGTACATGTCCGTTTGAAGTTGACATCCTATATACCGACAAATAGAATCTTTTTTCGTTTTGAGATGGACAAACAAATTAAAACGTATTTAATTATTTGCTGTCTATGTTAATTTTTATTTACTATAACGATCCATTTGTCGTCATGTTTGTCTTGGTAGGCAGACTTGTATAGTCCACACACACGTTTTGCTGAGTAACGTGGTTCATGAGAGAGAGAGAGAGAGAGGAGGAGAATTGAAAACCAAGGCGAGGAAATCAAAGTTTTCAAGCCAAATATTATTGAATGATTTTGCTTCATCGGAAATAAGCTGCTTATACAGGGAACTTATGTTGGATAAAATTTATTATAATTTTGGGATTCAAATTTGCATAAACAAATTTGACATCCCTCACATTATTGTCCACAACAGCATCTGCATTATTGAAGGAAATACAAATATAGAACCAAGACCAACAATAACTCTAATCGGATTTCTTCACTTCTTGAGCCAACTTTTGAACCACAGTGCCGATTTTTTCGGGTACCTTTTTAGTCCATCCTTGAAATCAACAAAATAGAGACCGAATCGAACAGTGAATCCAGAATTCCATTCAAAGTTATCTAGTAATGACCACGCAAAGTATGCCTTCACGTTAGTACCGTTTCTGTAAACAAAGATCCAAAGACAAATAAAACCAAATGTGTTAATGTCAATAGAAGGATTCAATAACCCAAACATAGTCTTCATTAAATAACTTTTTAATAAAAAAAACTTACTTGATTGCTGCTTGAACATAACAGAGGTGGTCATGGTGGTAGTTAAGTCTAACAGTATCATTAAGGGATTGCTCAAGTGATAGTGTGGGATCATTCAACTCATCAACGCCTACAACATAATGTGCTTTAAGTAGTCTTAAGATGTGTTTTGAAACATTGATGATGTAATAAATAAAGGCTAAAAAATAATTACCGTTCTCCGTAATGTAAATGATTGGACTATCATACTTATTCTTTATGTAGAGTAAAAGATCGTAAATTCCTTCCGGATAAATATATAACCAGTCTGAACCAGCCTGCAGCCCCATTTGAAGATAAGTAAGATTTTTAGGAGTTACATTTGCATGTGAAAAATCTTAATTTCTATATTATGCTACTAAAACAATTAATTTGATATGTACCTGTGGACCAATTGGAACCCCATTAAGCTCCGCTGCCACAACAAATATATGAATATCATAATCTATTTTTTTAAGAAACTTAAATTGTTCCAGGTAATTACGTTTTACAATTTGTACTCACGAGATTGAGTAACGCGAGCATCTGTTAGGTAGCTCGCGTTTACAGAATTGTTGTGACCTGCATAGCTTGCGTAGTAAGTAGTATAATAATTTAGTCCAAGAAAATCAAATGACCCAGCTAGCAACTCGGATTGATTTTTCGTGAATCTTGGTAATCGAGAACCAACAAGAACTTGCATGCTGTGCGGATAGTGGCCACTTGTAATTGGGTCCATGAACCTACAAAAACATGGAAGTGCCAACCATTAACAAACCATTACACAAGTTATACTAGCTAGTAAATTTTATATTCATAAATAAGCATTTAAATACTTGAGTTGGTATATAAATTAATATTAATATACTTGCCATCCAAACATAAAATCCAAAGCTCGTGATTGCGCATTTGTATGGCGCTTTGCATTAGAAGTTGGCACAAACCAATGTGACACTAGTGTTATCCCTATCACGCCACGTTGAAATGCCTACATGGGAACATTAGCCTTTAGATGATTTAGAGCCAAAAATATAAGGTACAATCTTTGTATATCTCGATATACAAAGTATTAATTTCCTCAGTACCCAATATTCTAACCAAAAGGTAATAATTAACCGGACCTGATATGTAGTCCTGTACAAGTCTACAGCATTTGCATGAGCAAGGAGGAGGTTGTGTGTCACCAAATATGGTTCAGTAGCAGAATTTCCGCCAGTGCAGTTTAATTGCTGCCAATCAGAGCATCGTCCCGGTGCGAAGGTCCCGATTGCATAACCCATGTTACTATAGGCATATGGCTCATTCAATGTGATCCAATACTTTACTCGATCACCAAATCTCTCAAAACAAAGATTTGCATATTCCCTAAAATGCTCGCTGTATATACACATTTCAAAATGTATATGTTATGGTAATATTTATTTAATTAAATAATGAATATTATACAGATAATAGAATTTGTCACTTACACAATTCGAGAGCTTAAGAAACCACCGTATGCTTCTTCCAAAGCTTGTGGAAGATCCCAATGAAAGATGGTCACAAATGGCTGTAGACCTATATATGTGTATATTCATACACAATCGATAAAAGCTTAAATTGATTAAATCATATTTTACGAGGCATATCAATCATTGATCCTTTAAGGTGAGATGAATCACCTTTGTCTATGGTTTCATTGATGAGTTTGTTGTAATATTCAATTCCAGCCTCGTTCACGCCTCCACTTAGTGTTCCATCTAATAATTAGAAATAAAAGACAATAATAAAAAAAAACTCGATCTACCAGTAGAAATTAAAGTTAAAAAAATAGCCCTTGAAATTTGACTATGAAGATGGTTCAATTCTTTTAGTTAATTCTTTTCATAATGTTGGTTACATAGGACTGAAAAACTTACTTCGTAACACTCTGGACCACGAGATAGAGAACCTATAAGCATCCAATCCCGTATCATTCAGGATCCCTACATCTTCCTATACATAATAAAACACAAGATATATATCTATGAGAAGGAAAATAATAATTGAGGATCTCATGTTTGATCCCCTATGTTCTCTCAAGGCTCACAAATTATGTGATTTTGAAACCTTATAGCGGTGATATTGATCAACTGTGACATCCGCATTGCTCCCATCCTTAATTCTCTCTGCAATTAACCATAGAAAATTTTGACTATTTAGAAGGGGGAAATCATATCATGCACTCTATTATGCATCTACCAACTTGTTCACTATGGGCATCACCTCTATATTAAAAGCTTGCCATGTGTGGCTTGTCCATGGTAAATTATTATTATAATAAATACATGAAGTAATATTACGATACGAGAGAAAAATAATTTAAGAATTAAAATTGGTTTCCTTCGAGATTTACTCATTAGAACTTTCCATATACTTGTAATCCGTGCATCCAAATCATTAAGGCATCTGGTGTCCCATTGGTGTTCATCAGGAAGGGTTAAGCATCCTGGCCGAACCCGGTTTATGGATTTTGTATATGTTGTGTTTCCTTCATCTAAATTCTGAACCTAGCTAGCTAGATAGCTATATATATATATATATATATATCCACAGTGTTTCGGTCTTAATGATTTGGATGCCCCAAAGCCTCATACGAAAGCAGAAGGCATGCGATTTGGAGAAAGCAAACAGAAAAAAGAATGACGCCTGCAGATTGAGTTAGTTCAATTTTCATATTTTAACTCTAATGGATTGTTTGATGAGAGACATACCTGGATATTGGTGGGTGTAGTTATCCCATATGCTTGGTCCTCTACCATCTTCTTGGACAGCACCTTCATACTGAAACGTACACACAAATATACGTAAGAGTACGTACACAGTAAAGATGTCAAGATATTCATGCATGGATGCTAATTGTTCTGGCATTGAAAGAAAATTAATACAAACCGCGAAGTAAATGGTAATTAAGCTCTTTAAGAAACTGACCTGGTAAGATGCTGAAGCCGCGCCGAATATGAACCCTGTTTCGAAATTGGTCCTGTTGATAGTGTCACAAACAACTGGATCTGTTGCAGCTTCGCTACTTTGCAATGAAAAGCCAATTACTAGCACCAGACAGAAGAGCAAAGACCCTAATTGCATTGCCATAACTAATTAAGGGGCTTTTGGTGATCTATCTGGATAAGTTGGCTCTTCCTTGCATATTGCTTGTCCTTTATATAGAGGAAGCTATGCGTACTGCACCCGGGAATATATAATAAACTATTCAATAATGCATTTGTAAACACAACTAAAATTCAAAAGGGTGTGCTGATCGGGTCCTTCCAAATCTAAGAAATTCTTATGTGATGGTTATTAAGCCTCGTGATAAACAAGTAATATTAATTATTAAGATTCGTGATAAGATGCCTCTGCAATATATTTTTATTTTGTTAGATGTACGATAAAATGGTCATTTAAAACTAAATAAGTGACCTGAAGTAGACCCTCTTGTTAGTCCATAACATGTGTGGTACTCTTCCTCTCATGGAGTTTGTCTCATGAGGTTGTCCTACGAAAGTTTTAATGAGGACACTATATCGTGTCGCTCTTCGTATGCCTTTGGTGTGAGAATGTGAAGGTATAGAGTCCCACATTGGAAAGTTGAAAAACCTAGCAAGGACTTATAAGGAGTTGGGCTACTCCCCCCATTGCCACTTGGTTTTGGAAAAAAGGTAAAACGTTTGTCAACTAACCAAATTGCTAAAGATAATTTTCTTTTAGTAAGATCGTATGAGATATTGTTTTGTTGAAACACAGCCATCGAACCAGAATTGGGTCAATGAGGAGGGACAAAACTTTGTTATCAACAAAGGGAAAAGGGGCGCAGAATATGTGAAGATCCATTAGTTTGTGACGCAATAAAGTATTTGATCTCATCTTCATTTGAAGCAGTCGCGAGCTCCTTCATTTTTCAAAGAAAAGAAAATGGCTATCAGAATTGTCTCTGGAGTTGCAAACAAAAAGTCAAAACTCCATGCTTATCATGCATATTTATTTATTACTGTTTATGATAGAAGCCATAACTTTGAGCTAAACTTATACGCTAGCTATTTAGACTTGTTTAAGCAGCAGTATCCTCGATGTGAAATTTTTCACACAAGTCTTTTTGTTATCTAGCTAATATATTGAATTGAATCACTGCTATGCTATATAGAAATGCGTATCTAGCTAACAAGTTAAGAAATTCTGTATATTTACACATTAAGCATTGGCTGTAGCCTGTATGAAGGTGTAATGTTATACAAAAGATCTTGGATTCTTGGGTTTAATTGGGTCCAGTAAATCATCCCTCATTGGAACCTTGTAAAGACAAAGAAGAACCAATAACTCACTACTACCAACATTTATAATGTCCTCAACTTAATCACATGTATAGTCCGGCATGTGTGAGGTTTTATACGAAACGTCTCGATGTTATTAGTATAGTAGAACCAGTTATTATATTTGTATTTTATTTTTCCAAGTTCTTGATGTAGGAGTTTACATTCTTCAGCAGTTGATTATAGTATTCACTTATGTAGCTAAATCAGATGGTACGCAAAAATAAATTGATATATTATCTTTTAGGGAGTGGCTTGGAGACAATTCAAGTATAGCTTGCATCTCATGCGAAATTTTTTTAAATGATAAATTAGAAGAGTTAATTATAGTAAATTAAATATAAATCTCTTTCTCGAGAGCGATTCTTTTTCAGATAAGGACTGGGAGGGAATTGAAATAATCTAAATTAATCAGCAGCAATGGAAAAAAAAAAAATCTAAAATTACTCAGCACGATTAAAGGGACATGTTTCCAGTATCAAACAATATAAACAAAGAAGAGTCATTCCAACTAAAAAAAAAACTATTTTCCTCGTATTCCAACTATTAAAAAAACTATTTTCCAGACATCGCGCCATATGTGGACATTACAAAAATTTAATATATACAGATATATATATGCAGAAGCACCGTCGTATAATCCGCGGCTGTATTATACAGGACACAACTGTCGTCAATTCTCCATGTTCTGAAAATTATTATTAATTATCCTCGCTCTTCATTCATACAAAATTTAATAGAAGCATTTAATGTCTGAATTTGTTTTTTCTCTTGCTGTTTTCTCCTAATCCTTTGACTAGCTAACAAGATTAGAAATTATATATATTATCATACAAATAATAATAATAATTAAGCATTGGTTTGTGGAAACTAGATGTATGAAGATAACATGCCATGAGGAGCATGAGGAACATATATACAATTGCAAAATATATTTGATGAAATATTATTTAAAAAAACTAGGTTTGTACGTAGAGCCATGCACCCAAAAATGAATCATTCCGCTAAACTTGGCCTTTTCAAAAAGAGTTGACATGTTTATAAGTGTTTTGGTTCACGAAAGAGTCAGAAGTAGTCTGATGCTATGTTGTCAGATATGATTCAAATTAATGCTTAAAAAAGAAGGGGGGAGAGAGAGAGAGAGAGAGAGAGAGAGAGAGAGGCCATCTCAAAATTTTGAGATTTTGGTTCAATCCAAAATATTAAAGATAAAAGAGATGCCTTGGGAAAAAAGTAACCAATTCACGTGGTTTTTATTGCTGAATATTTCGGAGGCGCATTCGCATTATTAAAGGAAATACAAAGATGGAACCAAGGGATTCAAAATTGACATCCCTTTTACATTATTGTACGGAGGTGCATTCGCATTATTGAAGGAAATACAAAGATGGAACCAAGACCAACAATAACTATAGCTTGATTTCTTCACTTCTTAAGCAAATTTTTGAACCACTGCGCTGAGCGTTTTTCATACCTTTTTAGTCCATCTTTGAAATCCACATAGTTGAGACCGAATCGAACAGTGTATCCAGAAGCCCATTCAAAATTGTCTAACAATGACCATGCAAAGAATCCCTTCACTTTGACACCATCCCTACACATACAAAACAAAAAAAAAAAAAAAAAAAAATTCAAATTCGTTAATTAATGTCAATGTAAGGATTCAAATTCAATATCCCAAACATAGTCTTAATTAAATAATTTGTTAATAAACACTTACTTTATTGCTGCTTGAACATAACAAATGTGGCGATGAAAGTAGTCGATTCTATCGGTATCATTAAGGGCTTCCACAAGTGATAGATTGGGATCATCCAACTCATCAACGCCTACAATATAATGTGTTTTTCTGCATTCTATAAATATATGTTGAAACATTGATGGTGCAATTAAATAAGGCTGAAAAATTACCATTCTCAGTAATGTAAATGATTGGATCATTATACTTTTCTTTTACGTACACTAAAAGATCGTGAATTCCTTTTGGATAGACATATAACCAGTCTGAGCCAGCCTAAAACACCATTGGAAGATACGTGAGATTTTTAGGAGTCAGATTTGCATGTGGAAAACAATATTTAATCAACCATACTATACTAATGGCTTAATTAGCTCTATAACACTTGATTTGATGTGTACCTGTGGACCAATGAGGACCCCGTTAAGCTCCGCTGCCACACCATATATGAATGTCATAATCTAATTTTTCTACAAAACTTACAATTTCTCCAAGCAATTAAGTTTTTCATTTTGTACTCACGTGATTGATTAACTCGAGGATCTGTTACATAGCTTGCCTTTACAGAATTGTTGTGACCTGCATAGCTTGCATAGTAAGTAGTATAATAATTTAGTCCAAGAAAATCAAATGACCCAGCTAGCAACTTGGAGTCTTCTTCGTTGAATTTTGGTAATCGACGTCCAACAAGAAGTCGCATGCTGTGCGGATAATGGCCGCTTGTAATTGGCTCCATGAACCTACAAAAACATGGAAGTGCCAACCATGAACAGAGCATCATACAAGTTATACTAGCTAGTAAATTTTATATTCATAAATACTTGCCATCCAAACATAAAATCCAAAGACCGTGTTGCTGCATTTCTGTGGTGCGGTGCCTCAGTTATCGGCTTAAACCAATGTGACACTAGTGTTATCCCTATCACGCCTTTTTGAGATGCCTACACAACAACATTAGTGTTTGGTCGATTTAGAGCCAAAAATATATGGTACAATCTTTGTGAAGAAAACAAAACAGTATTAATTCCATTTTGTATTGCTACTTTATACGACCGACTAATATAGAATTCTCAATTAGGGCTCAATATTAAAGATAATAATCGGACCTGATATTTACTCCTGTACACTTGGACAGCAGCTGCATGAGAAAGGAGGAGGTGGTGTGTTACCAAATATGGTTCAAGTGCTGAATCTCCGCCAGTGCAGTTTAGTTGTTGCCAGTTAGAGCATCGTCCCGGTGCGAATGTCCCGATTGCATAACCCATGTTACTAACGGTATATGGCTCATTCAACGTAATCCAATGCTTTACTCTATCACCAAATTCCCTAAAACAAAGGTCTGCATAGTCCCTAAAATAATTGCTGTATATACACATTTCAAAACATATATGTTATGGTACTATTTATTTGATCAAATAATGAATTTTATACTCATGATAGAATTTGTCACTTACACAATCTGATGGCTTAACAAACCACCAAATTCTTCTTCTAATGCTTGGGGAAGATCCCAATGGAAGATTGTTGCAAATGGCTTTAAACCTATATATATATACATGTATACATCAGCAGTAAAAGCAAATTAAATTGATTATATGATGTTTTAAGAGTTTTACATATCGATCATTGATCTTTTAAGGTGAGATATGCTTTACCTTGGCGTATGGTTTCATTGATGAGCTTGTTGTAATATTCAATTCCGGGCTGATTTACTCCCCCACTTAGCTTTCCATCTAATAATATTAAAAACAAAAACACAACAAATAAGGAAATAACTCGATCTAACAAGTACAAATTACCATTAAGAAAAGTTAAACTATATATTCTTGGCCTCGAACAAACGAATCCTGGTTATATTGTACAATAGAGAATAAGGAAAGTGTTTTCTAGCAAACAAAAAAGAAAAAAGAAAACAAACAGAATTGCCATGTGTACATATTGAGGACTATCGACTTACTTGGTAACAATCTGGACCATGAGATAGAGAACCTATAAGCATCCAACCCTATGTTCTTCGCAATTGCCAAATCTTCCTATATATCGTAAGACACAAGTACATATAATCATAAGAAAGAAAATAAAAATTGAGGAGCTCATCTTCGATGCCCCTATGTTTTCTTACAAAGTATGAGATTTTTGAACCTTATAGCGGTGATATTGATTAATAGCAACATCTCCGTTGGTCCCATCCGTGATTTTTTCTGCAATTAACCATATAAATTTTTGCCTATATATTAGAGCACAAAGATGGGAGAAATCATATCATGTACTCTATTATGCATGTACGTATGTAATACCAACTTGTGCATAGAAAATTAAGAAACAAATTAAAAGATTTAAGTTAGCTCCACTTTCATATTTTAACTCTTAAGTGATTATTTTTTTTAGAGGCAGACCTGGATATTGGTGAGTGAAGTTATCCCATATGCTTGGTCCTCTACCATCTTCAAAGGCAGCACCTTCATACTGAAATGTACATACACACACACATATACAAATATATGTAAGAGTACGTAGACAACATGAATGTTTATTATTGGTCTGGCATTGAAAGTAAATTAAACCTAATTAATCATATGACCACAAAGTAAAGAGTAATTTAATTAGCCCCGCAATGGACTGACCTGGTAAGATGCTGAAGCCGCACCAAATACGAACCCTGTTTCGAAACTGCTCCTGTTGAGAAAGTCACAAACAACTGGTGGATCTGTAGCAGCTTCGCTACTTTGCAATGAAAAGCCAATGACTAGCACCAGACCCAACAGCAAAGACCCTAATTGCATTGCCATAGCTAACTTGAGGCCTTTGGTGATCTAGGTAAGTTGGCTATTCCTTGCATATTGCATGTCCTTTATATAGAGGAAGGTGTACGCACTTCACAATTCAATAATAATGTTTTTGTAAACACGATTGGAATTCAAAGGGTGTGCTGATCAGGTTCTGCCAAATCGTACGAAATTCTTTTTGTAAATGATTATTAAGTCTCGTGCGTCTGCATCTGCATGCAGAATATATTTCTTTTGTGCATGGGAAAATCTTTTAAATTTTAAAACCAATTGGCAATGGAGGAGTAGCCCAACTCTTTATAAGCCTTTGCTAGGTTTCTCAACTTTCCAATGTGAGACTCTTACCTTCACATTCTCACATCTCCTTCCTGCAAATCACGGTTTGACATATGTGCAAAAATAATTCATCAAAAACACAAAAATAAAAACTTCCACACACATGTCAAACTGCCAGTGACAAGAATGTAAGAGTTTCTACTTACCGGGAAAGGAATGAAGTATTTTCCTAATAAAAAAAACCAAGTGTGATAAAATCTTAAACCATTTTATTGCAATCCAACTAAAAAAACTATTTTCCTGATATCACAGCTGGCAGTAAGGATCCTTTGAGCCTGAGTTTGGCTGGTTAATTAGCCATAGAATTATGAGAATGTGAAGAAATGTCACACATCTATTTCCTTCATTGTCAATTAATTTTAGGGTTAAACCTCGACTTCCTTCAAGAATACCCTTGCACAAGCGCCAACATATAATCCAAGTGTATTATACATTACAGGCTCGCTTGTTATCCATTCTCCCCGTTCCAGCAGTACGAAGCATCTGAAAATTCTGTACACATATATTATACACATTAATTAAGCATTGGTTTGTGGGAATTATGTATTTGAAGGTGTTGATTATTATTAAATGTTGATTTGCGTATCGCATGTGATTTTGGGAATTCTTTCGGAATCTCCTGTATGTATATAAAATTCCATGAGGAGCACGAGGAACATATATATAATTACAACATGTATATATGATAAAAACTTGTACAAGCAAGGTGTGTACGTATAGGCCTGCACCTACAGATTAACCATTCCGGTAAACTTGGCCGGTTTCGAAAAGAGTTGAGATTTCAAAAGATTTTTTGGTTCAAGAAATATACTCATAGCACGTTACCTATGTTCAAGAAAGCTGTCCGCACGTGACCTATAAATATGATTCAAATTGATGCTTTAGTTTTGTTAGCTGTAAGAGTGGCTATATAGTATTCCCTTAAGCAGAGAAACTGTAATGAGAGTAGAAGTGTCAAACGGATTGTTCTTGTTCTTGATTATGATATATATGTGATATTTGAAGGAAGTTGAGGATTGGCAATAGGTGGAGTACTCCTTATAAATCCAGGTGGGACAATTACTCTCAACAATATTTGCATATCGCATGTGATTTATTATAATTTAGTTCATAGTCTTGGGATTCAAATTTGGTATATACAAATTTTCACTCACATTATTGTACACTAACAGCATCCACGTTATTGAAGGAAATACAAATATGGAAGCAATACCTATAATCAGATTTCTTCACTTCTTGAGCAACCTTTTGAACCAGTGTGCCGAGCGTTTTTTAAACCTCCATTGTTGTAATCCATGTAGTTGATATCAAATTGAACATAGAAGTTCCAACCAATAACTTAGTATTATATAATTCGTACTAGCTACTAAATATTATATTTAGAACTAGCATTTAATTAATTGAGTTGGTATATTTTACTTGCCATCCAAACATAAAATCTAAAGCATTTTGATGCATTAGAAACGGGCACAAACTAATGTGTGTTATTCCTATCGTGCCTCTTTGTAATGCCTGCACAAGAACATTATTATATGGTTGATAGCCAAAAGTATGACAATCTTAATATATCTCGATATTCCAAGTATTAATTGTTTCTATTGCAACTTAATGCTATAGTGACTAGTATAGAATTCTCAATAAGGACCATATATTCTGACCTTAAGCATGGATATTTTTTCTTTACAAGTTGACAGCAGCTGCAGGAGGTGATGTGTCACCACATATGGTTCAATAGAAGAATCTCCACCAGTACAGTTTAATTGTTGCCAACTAGAGCACCCCGATTGCATAACATGTTACTAACAGAATATGGCAATGTGATCCAATCCTTTACTCGATCGCCAAATTCCTTAAAACAAAGGTCTGCATAGTTCCTAAAATGCTTGCTGTACACACATTTCAAATTGTATATGTTATGGTAATATGTATTTAATTATATACAATATTAGATGGACGACAGAATTTGCTCGCCTTGGGAAGATCCAATGGAAGATTGTCACAAATACCTTTATTCCTAGATAAATACATAATCCGTAAAAGCAAATTAAATTGATTAAATGATGTTTTAAGAGCTTTACATATCAATCATTGAACATGTACGGTGAGATGATTCACCGTTTCTTAGGAGTTCATTGATGAGATTGTTATAATATTTGATTCCAGTCTTGTTAACTCCCCCACTTAGCTTTCCATCTAATAATTAGAAAGAAAACACAACAAATATGGAAATACGTTAATCTAAAAATAGAAATTAAAGTGCAAAAAATTTGTTATATATTTTTGGCCTTGAATTCTACTATGATTTAATTTTTTTTCACTTCTTTCAATTTACTGTCTTAATTGAAAAAGAATGTTGGTTATAGTTGACAAACTTTTGCTTCAGTTAAAAGTATGAAGGGAGTAAGTGTATTGTAGCAAGAACAAAAAAGGAACAAAAAAGGACTGTTATGTACAGTTTTTAGGATGATTATCTTACTAGGTAATAGTCTGGGCCATGAAATAGAGAGCCTATAAGCATCTAACTCTATATTCTTCATAATCCCCACATCTTCCTGCATATAGTAACAGACAAATATATATAATTGTAAGAAAGAAAATAAAAATTGGGGATCTCATCTTCAATTGAAGTGTGGTACTGGAGTAATATATATAATGAACAATTCAATAATGTAAGGGAGTAGCCATCACGTGGTGCACGTTTGGCTTCGTCCACCCCAAAATCAATTAGCAATGAGTGGAGTAGTCCAACTCCTTCTAAGTCCATGCAAATGAGGAGTACTAGCCCAACTCCTTCTATAATCCTATGTAAGGTTCTTTTAACTTTCTAAGACATTTCTTCACATCCTCACAG
The DNA here is from genome assembly GCF_029339155.1 of Prunus mume. Classification (NCBI taxonomy): domain Eukaryota; kingdom Viridiplantae; phylum Streptophyta; class Magnoliopsida; order Rosales; family Rosaceae; genus Prunus; species Prunus mume. The sequence continues at coordinate 21,655,808 of NC_142698.1, forward strand.
TAATTAGAAACCTTTGCAATAGCCAATGAGATGTAGCCCAACGAAAAAGGGCCTTAACATATCAGTGATCTTATGTTCGAACATCTACAGCACCTTGGCGGTGTATGTGAGAAAACACCATTCCCTTTCTTAAATTTGGCAATGAAAGAAACCTTTGCAATATATTTATATACTTTTAAGTACCAAAAAAATGATCATTTAAAGCTAAAATTTTTGCCATCTAAGAAAATTGTTAAACATAATCTTCTTTTACTAAATTAGTTGAGCTATTACTTCTTTGAACAGCCGCCTGAGCAAAATGGGTTCAATGAGGGAGAAAAACTTTGTTATTAACAAGGGGAAAAAGGGCGGAGAGTATGTGAAAGTCCATTAGTTGAGAGGCCATAAAAGATTTGACCGCATCTCCATTTGAACCAGTCTTGAGCTGCTTGATTTTCAAAGCAAAGATTGCAAATAGTTGAGCTATTACTTCTTTGAACAGCCGCCTAAGCAAAATGGGTTCAATGAGGGAGAAAAACTTTGTTATTAACAAGGGGAAAAAGGGCGGAGGGTATGTGAAAGTCCATTAGTTGAGAAGCCATAAAAGATTTGACCGCATCTCCATTTGGACCAGTCTTGAGCTGCTTGATTTTCAAAGCAAAGATTGCAAATAGTTTTGTATGTGGATTCGCAAACAAAAAGTCATTAGTGCATGCTTATCATTCATATATTAATTTATTGTGGAAGGTATAACTTCGACGCCAAAGTATGTACAGTACGGTGGCAATTGGACAAGTAGTATCAATCCATCTGAAAAATCATCATTACTTCTGCACGTAATTTCTTCTTGTTATCTCCTATGAGCATCTACAATGGGAGGGTGTATAAGGAGGTGTATGTTAAATATACACCACTTGTCACCGGAATCATCTCCAATGGGGAGATATAAAGGGTTGTAAACATACATCACCACAATAGAGATGTAAAATAAAATGCACATTTGCATCTATTTTCACATCTTTTACAGGCGAGACCCACCCGAGAAAACAGAGGAAAAATTATACATCTTAGATTTACATCGTTTCCTATTGGAGCAAAAAACGTATTTACACCTCCCGGAGGTGTAAAAGGGATGTAAAAGTAGTTTTACACCTCTGAAAATACCCCCCACACACTGTGGATGCTCTAAATGAGTGTGCAGCTAACAAGTCAAGTATATATAATTTAATTAAGCATTATATATATTTGAGGGACAACCTTTAGAGTAACCGTATGAATTTTTTTTTTTTAATGATTCAAACCATTTATTTATTAGGTCTTCATTCATGGATCATCCTTACAAAAAATTAGAAAAATCGAAAACCTATCTAATTGTGTCATACAAAATCAATGAACTCGGTACTTTAAAAAAATACTAAATTTTAAATAATTTAATTGAGTGATCAAATGATATCGAATTCAAGTGATTTTTTATTTTATAGACATGATCTTTGAATGAATATCTACAAAATAGAGGATTAATGAAATACAATCCAGAGTAGGCCCTACAAGGGTATCCCTCATTGCTAAGGAAAGAGGGAAAGAATTCTAAGAGGGTTTGTCGAAGAGAGAGAGAGATGGGGGAATAGGGCTCGAAATTGCAGAGGTTTCAGGAATGAGAGATGAAGATTGCTCTCTGGATATGTGTTGTAGCTAGTGGTGAAGTAATGGGTGTGATTGTGATAATGGGTAGAGGATACCCCCCTCCCTTTATAACCGTTGGAAGCTCATTCTTCCCAAGAAACTCTAATGGTTTCTCTCTAATTTTGCTAAGTCTTTTTCTCAATTTCTCTTATCTTCCTTTGATTCAACTTCTTTTATGCAATTTTCCTATGTCCAAACACACCAAGACACAAAAACCTCTAAAGCCTTCATGCAGCTACTCCAGCGGTGATTTCCTATCTTTGGTTATCCCTCCCCTTCTTTCCTCCCCTATTTCATGGCAAGGTCTGGTAAAGGAAGAAGAATGATAACTTTGGCTGATCTGAAGGCTGCCTTTTCTCCTGCGCGCGCCAATTTCCTTTGGTTTTTTGAACTATTTACCTTGAGGTTTGCTTTGCCCATGTGCTGGAGCCTCCCAGCAGTTCACATACGTAGGCAGCTTTGGCTTTTGTCGAGGCTTTTGTCTCCAACCATGTGCTGGAGATTGCATATATTTTCTTCTTGGTTGCTTGGGCTTTCCTAAGGTGATGGGTTAGTCCATTAAGAGAATGAGCTAATTTCCTAAAGTTATGGGCTATTTTATTAAGGTGATATGCTATTTTATCAAGGTGATGGGCCAATTTTTCTAGAGTATTGGGCTAATTTTTCTCTCTTTTATGTTTACCCATATATTTGGGCTCAAAAAATGGGTTTGAGTTTTAAGGCTCTGTTAATGTATGCATTTTGATTTTTTCTTTTGGCTTCCCTTGACAATTTTGTAATAGGATTTTATTGTTTTTATCAAGCTCAAGTTTAGATTAAGAATAGCTTCTCTAGGTGTTTTTAACTAACAACTATCCTATGGAGGTTCAAGCAAATTGACAAAGGTAAATTGTGCATTGCATCACATTGCATTAAATTGATTTCATAAAATGATGACTAGTCATTTGTTTCTCGTATGACTAGTCATCCTTGCTCTGTAGGTCTGTTTCTCGTATTACTAGTCATCCTTGCTTTGTAGGATTTCCAGCTGGATAACCAACTATTTTGTCCTATTCCCCTTTCTCTCTCTGTTGCCATGTGTTGATTCTGACCTAGGAAATTTTTGGGGTTAAAGGCCAAAGGATTCCTTATTTGGCAGTCGTTACTTTGGGGGACAAGTTTTGGAAAATTTCATAGCAAACTTTCTCTTCTTCTTCCTCAAGAGTAACCTTCATATTTTTCATCTTTGAGTTTTCCAAATTGTTTCTTTTTGAAAACTGCATTTGAAATATGAAAACTTCATCTTGCTAGATCAAACACTCTATCATATATATCTAGGTCAGATTCAAGATTGATTTCTTCAAGAGTATGGTTTCTTGAAGAAATTGGTCATTTTCTCCATGAATCCAAATTTCATTTCTGTCTGAGTTAGAGCTTGCAAGCTAGTGCCATGGGATGAAAGAGCTGGAGAAGGAGCTGTCATTGCCATGAAGAACTGAGCTTCAAGCTTTGCTAAGTTGGAGAAGAAGATTGTACAAAGAAGGTATAGCTGATCTTCCTAAATAGACCTAGGAATTTCTTGAGCTTGCTAGTGTTCTTTGTAAGAATCTTTTTGCTTAGTGGATTGCTTGGTTGGTTGATGACCCCCAGTTTTTCCCAATGATGGATTTTTGGGTGAACAATTTCTGGTTTTCATCTCTGTAAATTTTCTGGGTTTGTGTTCTTGATAGTTAACTACTGTTCTTACGGTTGACTAGTCATCTTTTTATGCTGTTTGGTTTTTGCTTGATTATGCTGTCTTCACACACTTTCACCATAGTTGTTGCTAGCACAGGGGATGCCTAGATTGACGGGTCTTTCTGAGTGCATAAGTTGTCACTAGTAATTCTCTAGGCTTGCAGGTACATCTTGGTATGCTCTGTGTATTTTATTGTTTGGTATAATTCATATCTGACAGTTAACTAGTCATAAGAGTATTTAGTCATGGTCTAGAGTATGTGAAGTTTGTTGCGTTCTTAATTAAATATCTTTCTAAGACATTTCTTCACATCCTCACAGTAATTAGAAACCTTTGCAATAGCCAATGAGATGTAGCCCAACGAAAAAGGGCCTTAACATATCAGTTGATCTTATGTTCGAACATCTACGGCACCTTGACAATATATGTGAGAAAACACCATTCCCTTTCTTAAATTTGGCAATGAAAGAAACCTTTGCAATATATTTATATACTTTTATGTACAAAAAAAAATGATCATTTAAAGCTAAAATTTTTGCCATCTAAGAAAATTGTTAAACATAATCTTCTTTTACTAAATTAGTTGAGCTATTACTTCTTTGAACAGCCGCCTGAGCAAAATGGGTTCAATGAGGGAGAAAAACTTTGTTATTAACAAGGGGAAAAAGGGCGGAGAGTATGTGTAAGTCCATTAGTTGTAAGTCCATTAGTTGAGAGGCCATAAAAGATTTGACCGCATCTCCATTTGGACCAGTCTTGAGCTGCTTGATTTTTCAAAGCAAAGATTGCAAATAGATTTGTATGTGGATTCGCAAACAAAAAGTCATTAGTGCATGCTTATCATTCATATATTAATTTATTGTGGAAGGTATAACTTCGACGCCAAAGTATGTACAGCACAGTGGCAATTGGACAAGCAGTATCAATCCATCTGAAAAATCATCATTACTTCTGTGCGTAATTTCTTGCTGTTATCTCCTAATGCGTGTGCAGCTAACAAGTCAAGTATATATATAATTTAATTAAGCATTATATATATATATATTTGAGGGACGACTTTTAGGATAACCGTACGTATTTTTTTTTAATGATCCAAACTATTTATTTATTAGGTCTTCATTCATATAGATCATCTTTGCAAAAAATTAGAAAAATCGGAAACCTATCTAATTGTGTCTTACAAAATCAATGAACTCGGTGCTTTAAAAAAATACTAAATTTTAAATAATTTAATTAAGTGGTCAAATAATATTGGATTCAAGTGATTTTTTATTTATAGATGATATTTGAATGAATATCTACAAAATAGAGGGATTAATGAAATACAATCCAGAGTATGCCCTACAAAGGTATCCCTCAAAGCATCTATTTTTCAAGTCTTCAGGGTTCGGATTATTTGAGGAACACATTGTAGGGTATCCTACGAATATTTTTTAACAATCCAAATCGTTTATTTTTCAAATCTTCATTCATTCTATCATCTTGGCAAAAAGTTAGACAAATTGAAAATTATTAAAGCATCTAATTGCATGCAATAAAATAGATGAACACAGTGCTTTCAAGAAAAGACTAAAATAATAATCATCTAATTGAGTGGTTAAATGATTTCAAATTCAAGTGATTTTTTGTACAGATAATCTTTGAAGGAATATCTAAAATTAGATAGTTCGGATCATTGAAAAATGATATATGATGGCCCTGCAAAGGTGCTACGAGGGGCATGAACGTATCTACAATTGCAAGTATATGAAATATAACATCTAATAAAAGGTGCCCACTTGCAGGCCTGCACCTACAAATTAACCATCCGGATAATTTTGGCTGGTTTAAAAAAGAATTGGCATTCTAAAAGTTTATTAATTAGTTAAGAGGTCATGTGGAGGTCACGTGCTATTAGTTAGCTTTAGCTAAACTCAGTTTGGTGGTTGTTAGATTGTTAAGCTTCTGTTAAGGTAAGCAAAGCTATACACGAGATCACAGATTAAGATTTTCTCTCTTGTCTGATTCTGCTTGTTCTAAACTGCTATCAGTATTAGAGGGAATACATATATCGAAAGAGGGTGCAGAGAGTGTAACTAACATCTGCACGTTAAGTTTATATATGTCTTGCAATATTACAGATTGCAGCAAGTGTAAATAACATCAGTCTTGAGTATCTTGGACATGTCACGTCAAGTTTAAGACAAAAAATATACAAATTTACAAAAAAATCATAGCCTAAAAATATTTAAGACTAAGTATAAAAAAACTTTAAGGTATAAAAAAACTATGATTATTTAAAAGTTGGCTCCTTAAGAGACTCCTTCAGGAAAAGAAAAGTTGAAAGAAATTTTAATTTTCATATTTAGTTCGGTATTTTCACGGCTTTAACTGGCGGGGAACACCATGAATAGACGGAGACAAGAGATCCAGAAGCCCTTCATTGGCACGACAATGAAATTGTTGAATGGGTTGACAGTTGCGCCAACAAATCTATAATTAGTTGCGAGAGGAAATTAGGATTCGGTGCAACTGAGATCAAATTGGACTGGCTCGTGGATTTTGTTTTGTTTTGTTTGATAAATGGATGGTATTGTGCAGGAAGAAATATTGTAGGGGTAAATATAATTACAGAGAAAAAAAGTCTCTTATGGTGGCCGATCATTCTTTTGGAAAAATAAATAATTATATCGTTTAGAAAGAAAGCTAAAGTTTATGTGGCGTAAGGAATATTGTATTGAAATTAAAACATATATAAGCTAAAGTCTATGTATAATTTGTACACATGAAATTAATTATGCAAGCAACATTAGTTTTCATTTGAAGAAAAGTATTGTCCTTATAGCCGACTTGACGTTTTCTCAAATAAGCACCTAATCGAGCATTTTCTTTTGAATTTTTAATAGATCTATAAAGAATTTATACACTAGTACCTTGTTATTTCATTTCAACTTAAATCAAACTAAATGCCTTAAGTAGCAAATATTTCAGGCAAGGCTCAACATCTATTTATTTTAGTTTTTATTTAGAAGAAATTACATTTATAATTTAGCGGTAAAGGGCATTGATCACAAGGATGAATACAAACACATGATGGATACATCAACAACATCTAGACAATAAGGTATCCCTCCAACCATATCCACAACCGGCCAAAGCACCTCCACCGCATAAAGTCAACAAACTTGGATAAACGAGGCACATCAACAACATAAATTAAAATTAAAACTAAACCCTCACAAAGAAAGACAACTAACTCATAATGAGTTGTTGCAACTTATTCCAACTCAGAAAAGTCAAACAAAAAGTTAAAACATGAAAAACAACTCGCACAACCACTATGGAGGAGCCATTGTACTTTATCCATCCTTGGGATTCAAATTTGATACACAAATTTGGTAGCCCTACCATTATTGTTCCCACATCTTCGGATTTTCTTCTTACTAATTGAGGATCTCTTAAGAAAACTTTTGAACCAGTGCGTCGAGAGTTTTGAGTGTCTTTCCAGTCCATTGTCGTAATCAATATAGTTGATACCAAATCGAACAGTATATCCTTCGCTCCATTCAAAGTTGTCTAGCAAAGACCATGCAAAGTATCCCTGCACATTAGCACCCTCCCTACAAACACCAAAAAAAAACATAATTGGTTTAATATAGTGATTAAATAACGAAATGTAAGAAGGCCAAAACATATATAGCCTCAAATAGTTTATTGACAAAAACTTACTTCATTGCTGCTTGGAGGTAACAGAGGTGGCGATAGTAGTAGTCAATTCTATTAGCATCATCAAGGGCTTGCTCAAGTGATAATTTGGGATTATTGAACTCATCCATGCCTGCAATATAATGTAGTATCAAATGCATACAATTTGTTTAACCAAAGAAAAAAAATGTACATTTAGTTTTAAGTTTAGAGTTTACTAACACTTCACTTTATTTTACACCATTATACATATATATGAAACATTGAAGATGCAATTAATTAATGTTTAAAAATATTAATTACCATTCTCAGTAATGTACATAATTGGATCATTATACTTTTCCTTTGTGTAGAGTACAAGATCGTAAAGTCCTTTTGGGTAAACATATAACCAGTCTGAAGCAGCCTGCAATCCCATTTGAAGATCAGTGAGACTTTTAGCACTTTATGTGTATATGGAAAACAAAAATATATGCATGTATAGCTATTAATTCTCAAAATCCCAATCACTTAAGCTAATAATTTATTGCGTACCCGTGGACCAATGGGGACCCCATTAAGATCAGCTGCTACAACATAAATGAATATGAATATTAGGATCTAATTATTAGGAAAACTACATTAATTTCTAGAAATTTTCAATTTGTACTCACTTGTAACATTAACATGAACATCTGTTAGGTAGCTTGGAGGTGTAGATACAGAATAATCCTTAGGATAAGCGCTTGCATATCTAGCGGAGTAGTAGTTTACTCCAATATAGTCATATGACCCACTCAGTGACTTGGATTGTTCATCCGTGAAATTCGGTAATCGTGCACCAAGAATAGATCGCATGGTCTGCGGGTAGTCACCTCTTGTCAATGGGTCCATAAACCTATGAAAATTCCAAACATGAACTTATAACATTATATAAAGTACCACTGGCTACCGAACTGAAGTTATAATTCATAAATAAATCATTTAAATGAGTTGATATATAAATTAATAATACACTTACCATCCATACATAAAATCCAAAGCTTGAAATGCAGCGTCTTTATCTTGTTGTGACTCCGAAGCGGGCTCAAACCAATGTGATACAACTGTTATTCCTATGACACCGTTTTGACATGCCTGCACAAGAATGATAAATATATATGTTATTTATTCTTTTATTTAGAGCCAAATAATAATATATATATATATTATTACAACCATTGTTTATCTCAATATAAAAAGTATTCCCACTTATGTTGTTACATAATAATACTAGTTACTCGTTGGACCCCAATGTTCTGGAGAAAAAAAAAAAAAAACTAATGAAAGTACCTGATATTTTTCCCTGTACAATTTTACAGCAGCTGCATGAGCAAGGAGTAGGTTGTGTGTTCACCAAATATGGTTCAATACCCGAATCTCCACCAAGGCATTTTGGGTTATACCAATCAGAGCATCGTCCTGGTGCATGGATCCCGATTGTGTAACCATGGTTACTAATGGTATATGGCTCATTAAGTGTGGTCCAATGCTTTACTCGATCACCAAATTCCTTATAACAAAGGTCTGCGTATGCTTTAAAGTCATCGCTGCATGTACACATTTAAAAATGTATTTATTGTATATAATAGTATTTATATAATTAAGTAATCAATATTATACAAAGGATGGAATTTGTCCACTTACACAATACGAGGGCTTAACAAACCACCATATTCGTCTACTAAGGCTTGGGGAACATCCCAGTGAAGAGTGTCACTAATGGCTCTATACCTATATATAGCATGACCAGTAAAAGAAAATTAAAAGTTTGATTAAACAACTGCAGGTACTGTTATATTAGGAGGATTTTATGAGATTGGGAGCTGTATCACCATTGCGTAGGAGTTCATTGGTGAGATTATTGTAGTATTCAATTCCCTTCTTGTTAATTCCACCACTTAGTGTTCCATCTAATAATAATTAAAACAAAACAAGAAAAATATAAGCCAATATCTATCATGAAATAGGAATTAAATTGAATAAAAGATGTTAAACATTAAAGCGATTGGTCGCAATAATATATGTGGATGCGGATGATCAACTTACTTGGTAACAATCTGGACCATGAGATAGAGAACCTATAAGCATCCAACCCCATATCCTTCATAATTGCCACATCTTCCTATAATGACACAAAAGATGTACATAATTATAAAAAAAGAAGCTAAAAATTAAGAATATCATCTTTAATGTCGTGTGTTATCAAATTCAAATATAGAAGGTCTACATAATACAAGTATGTGATTTTCAAACCTTATAACGGTGATATTGATCAATAGCAACATCTCCATTGCTACCATCAGTTATCTTTTCTGCAATTAATCAAATGTAATTTTAGTTATAAATAAAGATACAGAGTAATTTAGCTATCTAGATATTTAAATAGAGGAATGCTAGCAACCTTCACTCTAACCATCTTGCTTGGAACTTCTCACTTCTTCTCATGCGATGTATTATTCCTCTTAATTACATTTTTGAATGATACATTAATACATTAAAAATTCGAGTTTTATTTTCCATGATTACCCTTATTCCATTTTTTACAACTTTCTAACTATCTTCTTTGATCTAGGGGAGTTGTCAGATCTTTGCTGGGTAAGGTCATAGTTTCTACGCAGTTCCCACTGAGCACTTTGTAAGTGAAGAATAGCTAAATGAAATATACATTGTTTATAAAATGAAGTAACTGATCATCAATTTAGTCACCTAAAAAAAATAGAAAATTGTAGATTTGTTAACTAATTGATTGTTTGATTCAACAGACCTGGATGCTCATGGGTGAAGTTATCCCATACGCTTGGTCCTCTACCGTCTATGTTTGCAGCACCTTCTAACTGAAATGCACATACAGATATATATATAAAACACGATTTACAGAATGAAGATGCCAATATTCATAAATGAGACATGCTAGATGATCTGATATTGAAAACAAATTCAAGAGTAATATTAATTAAGCTCCCAGAATGCACTGACTTGGTAAGCTGCTGTAGCTGCGCCAAATGTGAACCCTGGAAAAAGAGTATCGAAATGGGTCCTGTTGAGAGTTGCACAAACAACGGGTGGATCTGTCCTGGCAGCATTGGTATTTGCCAATGCAAAGCCAAGGAGAAGCAGCACCACACACAAGAGCAAAGAGCGGAATTGCAATGCCATAACTGAGTGGAGGGTTTTTGATGATCGAGCTAGGTGTGCTCTTCCTGCTATATTGCATGGGGTTTATATAGAGGGAGTACGTAACTTCTACACGTGAAAATAATAATTCAAAAGCATTTTTATTTCTTTTTTGCTTTCTTTTTTGAAAAGCCAAGTGGGCTTTAAAGCTAAAGTACGGGGACAGACATAGAAAAGTTGAGACCTTCTTTTTTTTTCCTTTTTTCTGTACTACTGTACAGAAAAGCAATCCAAAGATTCCATTGGGACTACCTTCAGAGTCTGGTTTTGCTCCCGTGCCCTAACCTCTGGTTGTGGAAAGATAATCCAATTGCACCCTTCTCCATTAATGTTTTCTATCCTATCTCCATCAATTGGAGTATCTCCATCAATTGGCGTTAATTGCTCAAAACAAATTTCTCTCTCATGGAAACTCTTGCGAATCTTTATGGGCGAACTCTTCTTCATTTTGGTTCCTTAGAAAGTATTTCTCTCTCTCTCTCTCTCAACAAAAAAAAAAAAAAAACTATTTCTCTCTCATTGTTAATTGATCTTCCATGCAAAATAGAGCTAAGATTGTTGAGAGTGTGAATCTCACTCATTGCCAATTAATTTTGAGTTGAATACTCATGTTCTAATTGAGTATATCATAACGTATTATGATCAAGAACCATGATAAAATGACTAGTTTAATATAGGCCCCTACAATTTCTATTTCCTAGATACCATCCAATTAAAAATTGTTTCAATATTAGTCCCTGCAATAATATACAAAATGCAATAATGACTTAGTTGACCGTTTTTTAGGAATAAAATATACAATAAATTCAATTTTGAGCTTGATGATTAGGTAACTTGTCGAGTTGGATTCTAGTCAAGAAGAGATTGTGGAAAATAATGATAAAGGAAGAAAAGAAGAAGAAGAAGAAGAAGAAGAAGAAGGAAGTTGCTGGTTCGATGTTAGATTCTTTAGGGAATAATCAAGTATTGTTATATATTATTATTCTTCTTCTAAGTGTGAGGAAATTGGTAATCATCTTTGTAAATGAACTTGTAAATTAACACAAGTACGCAATAGTCTAAAGAAAGATTTAAGATTGTGGACTAAGAGGATATATACATCAAGGTATTAAGTTTTTTCTGAATTCGACACCCATGTTTTTTTGTTCTTTGTCCAACAGCCATTAGTTATAGTGCACCTTCTATAAAGATTTCATATATAATAAAATACAACGTCGTCTTTATATTTAACTCTCAGGATTATGAGAATGGTCTTGGCATTATTCTACGTTGTTTTGTTATACCATGTGATTATGTCATTCCACTCTAGTTCAAATCCCCATTAGCTTAGTTCGAACTCAAGTGCAACAAGATGGGCACTCTAATCTAGGGGGAGGAAAATCGATCTCGAGTGCTATAATGTGGGCACACTATCTTGGCCAACTAACCAACTCACATTTGCAAAAAGCAAAAGTTGCAAGGAAAGAAAAAATTTATAGAAGAAATAATTTTTAATGAATACATAAATTTCTCTCATAATTGTTGCATGAAAAACATGAGCATAAATGTACTATTTAAACATATAAACACACCCAAAACCCATCATTACACATACTCAAAACCCATTTATAAACACACCCAAAAAGTTGACTTTGTTGATTTTGGGTGTGTTTCTATGTTTAAATATGATAAATACATAAATTTGTTATTACCTACAAACTATTAATCATAGTTACTTTAATTTACATAGGGTTAATTTCAGTTTGGTATCCCGTAGGGTACAACTACGGGATACCTTAAGAGTAAAACTACGGAGTACCAAACTGAATATTAACCCATTTACATATGCCAAACTTTGAAAGGGTTGGTGAGGCTTAAGGGTGGTCAGAAAAATGCACTCAAAAACGGACGTGGCATAACTCTCAACGCGTCCTCTCACCTGTTAAGTGACTTGAACTACTTTCACTGTTGAATAGAAGTGGAAAAGAAAGTAGCTTTAAACCCCACGGCCAGACACACCCACACCCGCCTACTGCCCCACCTATTCTCCCAACCCTAAGCCCAATAAAGAGAGAAGGTGGATTCCGCTTTGTGATCGCATTCACATCACTTCTGTGCTTGACTTGAAACCGAGTCCAATTCTTGAGCTGGGTTAAATTTCTTTAAATTTTTTTTGCAAAGACTAAGATGTTGAACACAAAGTTTGGCCGCACTGCTTAATAAGTTAGAGGGATATAGTATTTATTCGCTTACTATTATTGATGAAATAAGAAAAGAAAAAAGGATTAATTTTTAGATACCTTATCAAAATTCGGATAAGGTGTCAATCTCTAAGGGCTAAAGTATGACAATGTAAAGATGAAAATGTTCCACATTGGAAAGTTAATAAATTTAGTAATGGCTTTTGAAGAGTTGAAGTACTCTCCCTTTTGCCAATTGGTTTTGGAGTAAACTTCAACTTCCTTCATGATATCAGAGCGCGTTTGTCCACGTGTGAAACCTCAACTTGTGCTTAGTTGTAGCGATTGTCCTTAAATAATCCTCAATCACATTTTCGTCCTCCAATTTCTATCGTGCTTAAATTGGGGTTCTCGTTGCATAGCATGTATTCTCAATACTTCCTCTTCCCAGTAGCCTGACTTACTTTTAATAGAGTCGTGTGCAAGTAATAGAAAGAAGATTTAGCCCCATACTACGAACCAGCTATCCTGCTCTACACCTACCCATCATCTCACAGGTACCCCAAAAGTCATCAGACGACCAAAAAAAAGTTGTGTGTTTGCTCTGTGATGCCAGCTTTTTTTTTTTGTTGGGTGGGGGGCTGTTGGTGGGGGTGGTGTTAAAGGGTAAAAGAGAGTAGATTCGGATTCTTATTAATATTATGGCTTTTGACCCCAACATCAAGAGAGGGGGTTTTAAAAAATTTCAAAAGTTCATTCATCTACTGAGAATTTTCTTTCATACCGATGATTAGACGAATTGAAAAAAACTACGTTGAAGAAAAATTATGGGCGCAATGTTTAAGAAGTTAGTATAAAAGCTGCTATGTTGTTACATGTGCTTCAAATATTGAATGCTCTAGGTTTGTAAAAGAGGCCATAGTATTTATTCGCTTACTATTATAGATGAAATAAAAAGAAAGAAAGCTGATTACTTTTTAGATATCTTCAAGTTTATTAGAATTCTGATTAGGGGTCAATCACCAAGGGCCAAGAACCTTCACATAGATAGTTTAACAAGTCGAACAGTTGAACCTGTCATTGTATAAAGATAGACTCCCGTTACGAACCTTACTAGTCTCTTTGCATGAGAATTCTTTTTCTTCACGCAGGCTTTCCACGACTTAAAAGATTGCCATGGCGAAAGACTTATTCTATAAAGCACTGGAGCCAAACAAAACTGATGCAGCGAGTTTAGCAAATACATACATAGACCATTGGGATCACGTTCATGCATGAGGAAAGTCTTAATAACCTATATCAAATAAGTGTCTCTTCATATGTGGGAGTTATCTAAGTTCATGAATAAAGTTATGGAGAGTCTTTTCATCTTTGTGAATTATAGGGAGGTTTAATGTGAAGTTATCATTAAGAGGGAAGTTGGGATAGGAAGGGTTTAGGAGAGTTATGAGGAGTTATCTCATCTTGAGTAAGAGACCTATAAATAATACATGAAATTGTAAGAAAAGGGCAGTTGATGTTTGTTATTGAATGGAGATTGAGAGTTTTCTCTCATTTCTTTACTCTTTTCCTGAGTATTCTCAGAATTAACATATTAGAGTTTAGTTACAGGTATTCTTAAATCAACGGAGTTAAGTTTGCTTGAAATGATCTTTTGTTCTTGTACCGCTGCATCAGTTGGTATCATAGCGGGATTCTGTTGCAAAACTGAAATCTTGGGGAGGATTTGTGCGCCAGTTGTGTAGTTAGTTAAATCTACATTAGCTGTTATCAGAAATGGTTAGTGGTGATCATACATTTGATCATTTATTACATTTGGATCTTTGTCCAGTATTTGATCGATGTTCGGATGGTTCTTGCGAGATTTGTTGTGATTATTATTTTACAGTTGAGAAGATTTTTGACACAAAATTGAAACATATGGATTGCATTGAAGAAGTTGTGGAAAATTATGTCAACCTTCATATTGCAATTGTCGATGATTCCATCGCTTTACTCAACTCTCATGATACTTTCGAAGTTGTTGAATATATTGATTTCATGATGGTTGATAATTTCTATCATCATATAGCAACCACTTTGGTTGATACCATAATTCAAAATATTTGGATTAAGAGATTGGCCATGGAGAATTTACACAATTGGAAAATATTCAAATATTCAAAATATTTATTTTTTGGAGTGGCAGGAGATTTCAGTTTGAAGACCAACAATAAATGAACATGATTTTAATCCAAGAAGGCATAAATTCGAGAGAGAATTTTTGTCAACCCAGAGAGGATGATGCAACGAGTTTAGCAAATACATACATGGATCATTGGGATCACGTTCACGCATGAGGAAAGTCTTAATAACCTATAACAAATAAGTGTCTTTTGGTATGTGGGAGTTATCTAGGTTCATGAATAAAGTTATGGAGAGTCTTTTCATCTTTGTGAATTATATGGAGGTTTAATATGAAGTTATCATTAAGAGGGAAGTTGGGATAGGAAGGGTTTAGGAGAGTTATTATCTCATCTTGAGCAAGAGGGCACCTATAAATAATGCATGAAATTGTAAGAAATGGGCAAGTTGATGTTTGTTATTGAATGAAGATCGAGAGTTTTCTCTCATCTCTTTACTCTTTCCTTGGGTATTCTCAGAATTAACAAATTAGAGTTTAGTTCCGAGTATACTTAGAATCAACGGAGTTAAGTTTAATCGAAATTATCTTTTGTTCTTGTTCCGCTACATAAAAAATAGCATGACTATAAAAGCAAGGGATATTTGTAGAAATGTCACCTAAACTTATACATTAAATACCCTTCAAAATGGATGGAAAATTAGATTATGTTAAAGTCGGTGACAAATCATGAATTTTGAAAACTTAAGATGACATTTCGCTTAAATTTTTCTTTAAGGTGACAAATTGAAACTGATATATAAGTTCATGTGACATTTCTGCAAAAATCTCTAAAAGCAATAAAAACATGAACTATCATCTGATCAGTAGATCAAGGCTAATGCCATAAACTATCATCTTCAAGGGGCTAGTAACTACAATATTGTCCTTAAAGGCTTATTAATAAGGGTTTAATTGTAGCAATTGTCTTTAAATTATACCCCAATCACTATCGTCCTTAAATTAGGGCTATATGATTGCATAGCATGTATTCTCAACACGTCATCTTCCCAATAGCGTAACTTACTTTTAATTGAATCATGTTCAAGTAATAGAAATCAGATTTAGCCCCATATATACCACCGCCAGCCACATACCCACATGTCCACCTATCCAGCCCCATACTCACATGTCCTCTCACAGATACCCGCCAAGTCATCTAACGACCAAAAAAATTTGTGTTATCACTAGGGCTGGACTCGGTTTGGATTGGTTTGATTTTAAGTCCAATTCAGACATCGAATTCATAAGCCTCAGTTTGGCTATTTTGGAACCCATATAATCAGTGAAACCGAACAACCCAGTTAATCGGAGTTTATGGTTTGGTTTGGTTCAATTGCAGGTTTAGGCCAAAGCAGAGGCAGAAGGGAGAGATGACGACTGACAGAGAGAAGAAGAAGGAAAAAGAAAACAAAACAGAGAGAGAGAGAGATGGAGAAAAGAAGAAGAAAAAAAGAAAGAAATAGGAAGAGACGGACACAGATGGAGAGATGAAGAAGAAGAAGAAAAAAGAAACCCCTACCTATATATCCCAGCCAGCCTAGTCTCGAATTGTTTTAATTGCAGAGACAGCTGCAAGAAGATGATGCGAAGAAGATGGGTTCAGCGAACAAGAAGTAGTAAACACTAACACAGGTCCCACTAAACAATAACAACAAGATAGGTCCCACTAAACAGGGACATTGCATGGGTCATATCAGGGAAGCCCCACACATTTTCTTTCATGCGTTCATTTTTATTATTTTTATTGTTTTGTGGGAATCCATGTCGTATCTATCCCTCTTGTAACTTCAGCTTTAGTACTTCTATTTTCTTCGATTTATCTTTGTGTTGGGGGAAAACAATGAGAATCGAGAGATTTCAGGATTTAACTAGTACATACCAGTACATATAATATATCTAACTAATAGAACTAATGTGTTAATTCAATAATAATTTATATAAATTGTTTATACATATCTCACTAAGCAACTAAAAGCAACTCTGAGCGAAAGAGTTAGCCCACATTAGAATATTACTGAAGTGAATACCCCCACCTATAAAAGGAGACCACTCTCTACTTATGTTAGGATCCCTAAGTTGGGACTTGATCTTTAGTTATGGACTTCTCCTTTATTCTCTTTATATTTGGGCCCAACCTCTAGTACAAATTTAAATACACATTATTATAAAAATGAAAATATACTTCTCCTGGACGTGGTCCATTCATTAATGGTGAATCACGTATATTTTGTCTTATGTTATATTTATTGCTTACCCAAATCTTCACACACATGATTAAAGGTCCTCACCTTCACCCATCATCCATCACACCTCATCTCTAAATTAGACTCAATCTTGACCGTCCATTTTGAAGCATCAACATAAATTAATAAAATTTATTATTTTAATTATCATATTATTTCCGTACCAGATAGGAAAAATTAACTTAAAAGTTAGCCCTAGTAAATTTTAAATTCTGAGTCCGTACCTAATTACAGGCATTCTTCTCTATTGATATTAGGTTATACTCTTGTAACCGAAAAAGATATTAGGTTATACTCTAATTCCATGACAGATTGATCATATTTGTATCCGTGACTTGGGCGACTTTTAATTGAGTCAGGTCCAATGAAAGGAAATTAAGATTTAAAAATGAAAAAAGTAGTAGCTAAAGCCATACCCACATCCACATGCACTCTCACGAGGAGCCCCAATCCCCCGCCTATCATCTCCCCATACCCACACGTCCTCTCACCGTGACCCCCCACCCCAAAAGTCATCAGACGACCAAAATAAAGAAGCTGTGTTTATGTTTGAATGAAGCCATTTTGCATTTATAAACCCACTTAATTAAAACCCATATTTGATAAGTCTACGTTACTCCATTTTTCTTAACCCAATGGGCTTCGATCATGTTGGTTCACAAGTCCAAGTCACACTGACCCAACACACAATTCTTACATTTCATGAGTCATTCTATCGGGCCTTATAGGTCATATCTCTTAATCATTGAATCAAATTAATCAATTTCATCTAACATTTAAGAGATAGAACCTTATCCCCCCTCAATAGAATTCTGACTCATTTCATCATTGGTGATAAATTTTGTATCCTCAAGGTCAAAACATTTGCTTTGTTATTTCAACCAAAAAAAAAACAAAAGTACCTTGTCCCGTGAAGCTGTGAAAGGATCATTAATTTTATACAAATTTATAAATAAACCCAATCCTAGACATGTATTTATAAAAAAACCCAAGCACTATTTAAACATAGAAACACACCCAAAATCAACCCCTAAGTCAACTTTTTGGGTGTGTTTATAAATGGGTTTTGAGTGTGTGTAATGATGGGTTTTGGGTGTGTTTATATGTTTAAATAGTGCTTGGGTTTTTTTATAATTTCAACTCCCATTTTGGGTGTTTTAGTGAAACTCCCTTAATTTTATTGTCCTTTTCAGAGTAGGCAATTTTTATTTTCTTTCTAATAGCAAGCTGTCCATTTTCCTTTCTGCACAAATAAATAGTTGCGCGGAAAGCTCAACCTATGAAGGACCTGCCTGCAATTGATAAACAGTAAAACTAACTTTTCAAGGGTTCCAGTTTTGAAGGTGATGACCCAAATGGACCTCCAATTGGTAAAAAAAAATAATTAAATAAGGGATTGGCTTAAATAATCGAACTAGTGGTTTTAATTAATTTATTTTTTTCCTGCACAAGCCTTTGAGACATGGTGCATTTTATTAGATGGAAAATAGTTCAAACAGAGATATGCACCCAGCTTGAATAGGAAGCTCAAATCTCACTCCAAAATCTCCCACATAGGCTAAAAATATAAGACTGTCCAAACTGTAAACAATTGTCATCAGACATCCAACATTGCTCGGAGTCATAAATAGCCATGTACACAGACTAGCTTCACAGCCCAGCCTCTTCAGATGGGGGAGGCTGAGGGAAAATTACACAGCAGAAACAACCTATTTTTATTTTCCTCCTTTCCTGGGTTATAACATTATTCTTTACTAACAGGCTTCAATTCAATGACAACTAATAAAATGAATCAGGATTATCACTAGAATCAGTACATCGGTTCAAAATATAAAATTCACTCGTTAAATCGTATGTGTTACCCTCTTGCGTAGCCATACAACACTACTTGAAACCAATGTGAGGTTCTATTCGACGTTTTCAAGCCAGTGCAAAACCTTTAACAAGGATTCCGAAAGTAATCCTTTGGTCTCCTAGTAAACAAATCAGGCTCTTATAACATGCATTGCACACCTTAAACTATTTGACATAAAAATGAAGCATGCATCAATTGTGTGCTTCAGCATATCAGCTTTTAGAGTACAAAAGTCCACAATCATATCAGTCAAAACACCCCAGATCATTTTGCACAAGTGCATGGGTTAGGCACCCTCAAGCATCTCAATTCTCATGAATCAAGTTCTACTTGGTATTATTGCAATGTTATCGGCTTAGTTACTGATTTGTAAAATTTATATACTATAACGTTTCTACATTTTGTTAACAAAACTTAAAACACCAAGTACAGATCAAATTCCCCTGCTAACAAACAAACATATAATAGACACAGAAAAGTACTACTTCTAAAGCAAAGTAGAAATCCGAAGTTCAACTCCAAGTACTGATTAAGAGTTCCCAGCCAAAAATCTTAAACAGACTGGCCAAGCACAGGTCCAAACACAACCATGAATTCTCTAGGCTAAAACAGAGTCTAAACAACGACCTTGACTTCAGTTGGTTATTCACTCAATCCTTTTCCATCCATTCTTAGTTGTTTATAGTTCTAAAAGTCTTCGGCTTTCAACACCATCAACATACAGAATACGTTCTTCTCAATTCGTTAAAACCGTTTCAAAGAAGATAAGAGTAAATGTTACAAAATTCTGTCAATAATTTTAGATATCAATATAGAAATTATATGCCATGTATTAATCACCACGCTCTTATCTATAACCTCACCTCAACGCTCACAAAGAACAATATACCTCCAAATCTATAGCAAAAGATCTGGCCCTAACTAGCCGGTGGAAACTCATAGCTAGTCTTCCAATCTAAAAAATCTTGTGCATCAAGTGTCTTAAACTTAGTTTTGTTTATCTTTAATTCTTTCTTTTCCATAATGTACTTCTGTTGAGATTTTTAAAAGCGAATAAACTTTCCAGTAAAAAACCATTCAACCTATTAAAGCTTCAGAATACCAATTTTTTTATTTTCTCAATTTTGATTTGATAAAGGGGCCTCTCATAAATATTTTCCTGTAAAAATTGCTTTCTGACTTAAATAAGAGACTCACAGAACAAGGTAATATATGGCACTAAAATCTCCAACTATCTACACAAATAAAGAAAGCAAAGTTCACTAACTGAACAAACATATTTATATATTGTATATTTAGAAAGTGTTTGAATTCTTAATTATTTATCTTCCATTCAATGCTTCTAATGAGCCTTTTAGGAAGTAAATGAAGTTTACTTTAAATGAAAATAAACAAGTTTGTTTACATAACTAAGCATAAATCTTTCATAGACTAACTAAGAAGTCAAAGATCCAGTAACCTAGAAAAAGTGTGCTTAAGTACCCACACAAAATGTAGTGCATGCATGCATGCGGATACATGTTTGAGGTGTGAAGTCTGGAGACAGACAAAAGTCATTGATGCAAAGACCAACTATCGACCAGTGAAGGACACAAAAGCTTAGCTAAGTATGAAGGATTGTAACATGCCACAAGTTTAAATGTTACTCTGAAATCCAAGTTATATAAGACATCAGAAGTAAATGAATTTCTTTGCAGAAGTAAGCTTAAAATCTTTACAGACTAGCAAAGAAGGCATAGATCCAGTCTAAATCTAGAAAATGTGTGTCTAACCATGCACACAAGATCGCATGCATGCACAAGTTCGAGGTGTGAAGTCTGGAGACAGACAAAAAGTGATTGATGCAAGCCCAACTTGTAACATGTCACAAGGTTAAATGGTAGTCTGACAATCCAAGAACAAGTTATATATGACACCAGAAAATAATAATTTAAAACCAAAATAAATAAGGAGAAGATGAACTCTCTTTGAGTAATACCTTGAAAAAAGTTCTAAAACAGAAGCAAGAATTTGATAATTAGGGGGAAGTGAAAAGGTAATCTACTCAGAACTGTTACTCGTACAGAGCATAATACAAACCTTTTAGTTAAATTACCTAATATAAATCTAAATGTTATCTCATTAATTGCAAAAAAATACAGATAATACTGTGAAGATAGCAACTGGTTAAAGCCTTAAATACGTTCTGCAAATTATACAGTGCAAAGAAATAAATAGTCAAAATTTAAAATATCATAGCACCATGGAAAACTACATCCATCAGAATGCATTCCAAATTTCACAATTCAAATCAAAAAAGGAATTATGATACGAAATTACCGAAGAAAGAACAATTAACCAGAAAAAGAAGAAAAAACTAGAGATTTACTAGGTCTCACTTCCTGTCCCGAGATGTTTCTGGCATTGTGGAAAGGAAGAAACCAGTGCAACAGGTTACCATACTCTCACTTGCATTCAACACCGGCTTCAGCAGCTCGACGGGGCTTGTTTTTCCGTCTGCTCCCATTATGCCGAAATCCATTAGACTTAGTTGAGTCATCAGTGCTTGATCGTGTCCCAATACCATTTTCCTCCTTAACCGAATCTGACTTCTCCTTCACCTGTGAGTACCGCTTCCTCTTCTTACCATTCTCTGCCACAGAGGGGCTTTTGATCTCCTTGCTTGCAATACCAGCCTTTCCATTCTCACTGTCATCTGCCTCTATTTTCTCAGTTTCTTCTTCATCAATCTCATCTTTTAAGGGTTTTTGAGGCCTTCCCCTTCTCTTTTGTGCAGGTATTTTTTCTTCCTCACCACTTCCAGGATCGTCATGATTGGTGACAGTCAACCTCTTTCCCTTTCCTCTACCTCTACCCATAATCTCAAAACTCCACAGAAGAAAAGTTCATGCAATAAAATATTTCTGCTCCAGAAAGAACACATAAAAGATGTCATTTTCATGTATAGGTACTTATAAGTATAATTTAGAATTGACAAAGAAATTCATTCCCACTAATATCCAGTAAAACAGAAGGATAATACAACTTAAAAGGAATCTTATAAGTAAAGATGTGGTGTCTTCTCAAAAGATATACAGATCCCATAATTGATTTTACGTAACATACCAACCAACTAAATAGCGAGACAGAGTATATAAGGGCGAACCAATAGCATATCAAATCAATGCTGATTCAAGTAAATATATTAAACAGCTACTAGGCAGCAACCACTTCTTCCCATAACCAATGAACTCCGAAACGTAAAGATAGCTCATAATTTAATTATCACAAGAAAAAATTTAGGAGTTCACAATTGGAGTCTCTTTCTTCTCTCTCTCCCTCATCAATACAGAAACCCCAGTTTCACCATTTTTTATCCCCATTAAAAAGCCACATCTCCTACCCACGTTTGGGTTCTGTTTTTGGACAAATATTTGATAAAGCATCCTATGATGAAACATCATATTAAGCATTCTTTTAATTGTCAAGTGAAAACAAAGAAGATCATCACTCTAGGTCCCATAACCCAATTGTTCTGACTCCAAACGATGGTATTCTCAACATGATAAAGCTAAAGATAAGTAGCCTCAGTTGGGTAAAAAAACAAATTTCCATAAGTCCCCCAACCAAGGAAACCTCTAAGATTCGGAGCAGTCTTTTGTTTTTGTACAGCAAGAAAATTAGGCATTGAGGTAAGTTACATGTCAAAACCCCCCGTAACAGAGCTTCTGTGATTTCAGCCAAATATTTGAAGTTTGTATCGCTCTATATAGGATCTTATACGCCTGGAGACCGATTTAAAAGATGAACAACTAGTACAAAGATTCAGGATTTTCAGCCAACAAAGTCGAAATTCTTATGGGTTTACTCTCAACAGTGAAAACACATCAAAATTAATCATAAGAGAACTGGATGGAAAGCCACATCTCCACAAAGACCCGAACTTTGGAATGAAAGTAAGAAACTTTACTATCTGGAAAATCACAGAACTAGAAATCCCAAAAGAGCAACAGAAGAAAAGAAAAAAAAAATGTAACTTCCAAAAACCTAAACAAGCAAGATCCATCAGACAGCATGAACACCACATATAATGAACTTGATAGAACTGAGCTGACCATCAAAATCATTTCTTTTATCTTATGGCCAGCATCAAAATCATTTCAATTAGCTTCAAACTCCAAATCCCAAAGCCATCAAAAATAGAAAGTAATAAAACAGACAATGAAACGCTTATTCCAATCAGAAAATGTAAAGAAGGAGAGGAGAGATATGACACTGACCTGGTGTGAGAAAACTGTTAGGTGCATCTTCAACAAAAAACCATCACTTGCAATCTATTCAAGTACTCATATGAGACTCAGAAAAGACCAATAATGATATGGGTTTTCCTCAGTCAGTGGATTTGAAGTTCAAGCCGTTCAAAAACTGAAGATTTTAATCGCAAAAACTATGATCTGAAAGAGAAATATTGGAAACCCAGATCAAGAAACTTTGAGATTCGAAGAGATTAAGGATTGGCATGTGAGGCACAGCAAGTGTTGCAACCCAAGAAACTGGCCAAACTGAAACACGAAGAGAGAGAGCTGAGAAGGGTGAAGAGATATTTGTTGATTGGCTCTGTAGTCCGCGACTCTGTAAACTGTGATGAGTTCGTATGTAATATGTGTGTAAGTGTATGTACGCGTAAGAAACTTAAGAAAACAAGGTCATTTTGGTAACTGAAATATATGCTTTGCTTTACCATACGACGAGTTGCTTCTTAAACTTAGGTTCAAAAGTCATATGCTTAACATCACACACTGTTTTCCCAAACCAAAAATATATACATGTCTTGTACTGTATGTCTGTCAATCTGTGTGCTTCACAGTTCACGCTGGAAAAAATGTCAACAAAATGTGCATATTTGATGGCTTTTTGTCTCCACCAGTGTAACCTACTAATTTACCATTTATTTTCTATCAGCAAAGAGGGAAAATAAAAATGAAACATAATCAACCCTTTATTTAGAAGACTATGAACTATTTATGGGATTAAGATTTATTTTATTTTATTTTTATTTTTTCATTTTTTGGCTAGAAAAGCAACGAGTTTTTGATTGTTTGAAGTGAAATTGTGATAGCTAGAGTTGAAAATTACTAAAATATTCCTAAATTACATTGCTTCTCAGATATTAGCCAGCTTCGAGGATTGAGAGGTTGGTAATTGTTGAGAAGATTTCAAATTAAAAAGATCAAGTAAACAAAAGATGAATGGTTAAAACATTGGATTTGAAGATGAATATTGTGGTTTAGTGAGCTAACATTTTGCTTGTATTTGTTCTTTTGTGTACGTTTTAGTAAGATCATAGAAAGAAAGAGAGGTGGTCTTCTAACCAACCTTATCTACTCAACTAAATTTGCCAAGCCATATCCCTAATTCTATGCCTTCAACTTTGTTTTCAACAGCCACTTTTTTTTTTTCAAAGCAATTTTTTGAGGCCTTCAGACTTCCATGATACGGGAATAACACTATTTCTCTATTCCTAGCCAATAAAACTATGACACGTATGATAATATTTCAATATGACATGACATTATTGGTTGGAATTGCAAAACAGTTCTATCCCAATTGCAACTAAGTTTTTCTACGAAGAGTTAGAGCCAAAGAGAAGCCCGTAGAAAAAGGATAACAACGGCTCCCAATAGATAGGGACCATCTTTAAAGGGCACTACTTTACCATTTAAGGTATCGTACCCCATATGCTTCTTTTTGTGAAGCTTCTGTGAACTAAGACGATGACACTGAATTGGCCGACAAAACTGGATCAAAGCTGTGATATATCTTTCCAAATGACTCAGAATAAAAGCAAATTTATATTCTTATTTGAAATTGCAATAATCTGTATATATGTATTTAATAGACTTTTTTAATTTTGAAGTTTTATTTATTTTTATTCATATAAATTTTTATTTAGAGTATTGCTTTACATATTTTTCATTTTAAAATGAAACTAGTTTGTGTTTTGAAACTTTGTCTTAAATAAAGGCCATTTATTCCAAGTAGTGAAGAAGATCATACTTTTCTTGATTCTGAACCGAAATAACTTGTCCTGCATAAGCCAACCAACAAAAAAGAAAATACCAAAATTGATGGGATATATTAATGGATGACAGCCAGCTGCATCTATGGCAGTCCTTTAGTTCAATTTTGTCCAAAATCTGGATAAGAACCCACGCTTTACATTCAAATAAAGATGATGGCAATAATAATCGTCCTTAATTATGTTTTTTTTTTCCTAGTATTTTTCAAAGGAGGTTGAAGTTATATCTGTCTTTTGACTTTCTTGCTTACCCATTTGTTTTCTGCACCATATGGAAAGAGCTCAAGGTAGACTATAAGAACAAAGCATATGTCTTGAAATATACACTTTGATTAAAATTACACAAACTCCCACCTTGAATGAAATTGGGGTGCTTCATTCTCAAAAACATGCAAAAGTTTTGAGTTTACTTGATACGCATAATTTATAATTTAATAATTGCACATATTCATAATTTACCCGGGAGAGTCATAGAGGCTTTCCTTCCTTGTTACCCTCAAAATTGGGTACTTCATTGAAAGTTCGTAGTATCACATGCTTCCAATTTCCACACAAAAAGGATTGACTTGCTAACAACAAAAATCCATAATATCATGCTTCCCACAAAATTTTGAACATTTGTTGTATGTGTGGGTCTTAGAAGAAAACAAATAAACGCGTGGGCAGATAAAGTGGTCCAAGAGAGACCCCCCTACCCCTCCAGTACATGGACAACAACAACCACAGTACGCAGCAGAGCATGGTTTCTTCCTTCTATTTCAAGCCTGTATGTCTTTCAAGCCATGCAATTATTGGAAGAGTTGGTGATTTTAGGACCTTTTTTGAAGTGTTAGTTATGACCCGTTTGAGTTTTCTTCAAAATATTTTGACTAAATAAATATACGAGGGTTTTCAGAATTCATAGTTAAGCAACCTTTCGTCTTTATTGAACAAAGTCATTCCTAAACACTTTAAGAAGAAATGTAACTCCCAAGCAACATATCTGAAGCAACAGTATAAGTGCAATTTCAGTTTCATGAGAAAGTACAATATTCAGAGACTTCAAAGACATTCTTGGGCCTAGCAATAACTGATAATCTGCTTATGTACATGTTACTAATTACTTATGCCATGCTTTCCAGAGTGTTTATCTGGATTATATAATCAAATCTTGAGTAATTCTTTTGTCACTTGTCAGAAAATTGGATTAGTTATATGTTGTCCAACTTGTTTTGAAACATTGTGACTTAAACAGTTTGAAGGAAAGAAAGGAAGAATGGAAGAATGTAGGGCCACAATGTGAAGTTGCAAACCTGCAACTCGTTCAACCACCAAATCCAATAGTGTTTTCATCTTTAGATTCACCATCATCTTCTCCATTTTGATCTTGTCTGCATACAAAGATGAAAGAGAACAGCTGGACGGATCAATGATGTCAAATACAAAATTCAATTCAGTTGTACTGGAGATGCTTTTTGTGAAACAAAAAGAAGAGGAAAAAAATCAAAATTTACTGAACTGATTATATCTTATGAGAGGCAGACCTTGGATACACACTTCGTTGACTTCTTTTCTACTTCCACTCCTGCAAAGCCATCCCTTTATCAAGCCAACTAGATCCAGGTTTCTTGAGGACCTTCCTCTGCTTCATCACCTTCCTTACTTTCTCAACCTCTTCCCATTCTCCATCAGCAGCATAGATATTTGAAAGTGTCACAAAACCTCCAGGTCTCTTTAACTCCATTTTTAGAATAGCTTCAGCCATCATCTTTGCAAGATCTCTTCTTCCATGGACTTTACACCCATTGAAAAAGGCGCCAACAATGGATTCAGTGACCTCAACAGGCATTTCCCTGATCAATTCGTAAGCTTCTACCATCTTCCCTGACCGGCACAAGAGATCAACAACACAAGCGTAATGTTCTTTACTTGCCTCAACTCCATGACTCCCTTTCATGGACCTGAAAATCTTTAAGCCTTTTTCCACATAACCACTATGGCTGCATGCAGAAAGTACACATGTCAAAGTCACTTCATTTGCCTGCACTCCTCCCTCTTGCATTCTTTCAAAAAGCTCTATGGAGGAATCAACCATACCATACTTGCCATAACATCCAATCAATGCGTTCCATGATGCAACGTGGTTTACAGGAATCCGGTCAAATACACTTCGAGCTTTTTTCACACTGCCACATTTTGAGTACATATCAATAAGAGCACTAGCAACAAAGACATTTATGTCAAAGCCTCTCCTATAGATCAATCCATGAATTTCTCTCCCTCTTTGAATTGAACCAATCAACCCACAAGCTGGGAGCAACCCTGTGATTGTCACAAGGTTCGGTTTAGTTCCAGACAGCAACATGACACGGAACAGTTTAAATGCTTCACCAGCATGCTGGCTTTGGGAAAAACCAGCAATTATTGCATTCCAAGTAACCAAATCGGGAACCAGTCCTCCTTCAGTCATTCTAGAGAGAAGTGCATATGCTCGCTCTGTATCTCCACACCGAGCAAACCCAGCTATCATTGCATTCCATGTGAAATAATTTGGTTCCAATTCATCCAACTTCATCCTCTCGAACAAAAGAAGGGCTTGATCAGTCTTTGCTACATTAAAATACCCGCATATCATTGATGTCCAAGAAGCAACATCTCTGTCGAGCATTCTGTCAAACACACGGTGAGCATGACATACACTTCCACATTTACAATACATATCTATCAAGGCATTTGCAAAAGAGACATCCTTTGCAAAACCAAGTTTATTTACCACAGCATGAACTTCTTTTCCCTTATTCAAATCCATCAAGCCAACACAGACTTTAAGCATGACTGGAAACGTGAACTTATTGCCAATAACTCCCAATTCTTGCATCAAATAAAAGTACCCAATTGCTTCATCATAATGCCCATTAAAGGCAGAGGCCAACACCATCCAATTTAATGCAAAAACATTTGGCTTGGGAATTTTATCAAACACAAGCTTTGCAGAACCCATATCCCCACAACTAGCATACGTCCCAACAAGCTTTGAGCTCAAAGATAACAAGTTCATGTCAACCCGACTTGTTAACAACACTGCATGAACTTGCTTTCCTTGTCTCAGAGCCTTCGCTTTCAGGCATTTTTGCAAGCACAAAGCCAAATGGTCTGGAGACAACTTGAACAACGAAAAAGGTGCCATTTTCATGACGTGAAAATGTACTCCATAAACGGCATAGATGATTCAAACCCATAGCTGTTTCATGGCCTCCCTCTGTATATGAAATTTTGAATCTTGAAAATTGACAGCAAGGATGGCCTATCCAGCTCAAGGGTACGGTATAACTTATGGAAAAGCAAGTTCCTTCATTTAAATAAGGGACCGGACCTCATTTTCATTCAACTTCACCTATCAGTCGCAGCAGCACAAGTGCTTGACCTTGGCAGACATGTCTCAACAGGTACTGCTTTGTCTTCTCTCTCATTCTCTTTGGATTTCTTTGTTTTTCTTACCAAATTTACAAATTCCTATGTGGGTCTAGCCTTTTTTTATCACATTTTTCTGTTGTGTTTCTTAAAGTTACAATCTTTCTTGTGTAGAATTTCCCAGACTAAATTTCCAAGTTCGTTCATTTTTTTTAAAAGTCTTGTACAAGGAAGGCTGGCCTCTGTTTTTGCAGCCAATTAATGTTAGAGCTGGGTATGTAAAACAAATGGTAAATTGATTAATTGATTTGTGAATATGCAATAATATTTGGTGCATGCTATATATGTCACAGAAAATGGTTACAATGCATTGAATGAACATATATTGGCTAAATAAAATTATTTCTTCGGTTTTTTGAGACATAATAAATTTCTGATACCCAGAAAAGTGGAATTATAATTGCAAGCACTCAAAATACTGAACTTATAAAAGAGGAAGGATCAGGTGGAACTGAGACTTCAACAGTTCCTTCAAGCATCTGTGTGACTTTCTTCATTGTGGGTCTGAGTGATGGATCCTCCTGAATGCACCAAACTGCGATCATCACATGCTTCTCCATCTTCTTGATGTCATGCATTGCCTCATCATCATTCTCCAACAGCAGATGCAGTTTCTTTTGCTTATAGCAATCATATGCCCAATCAGCGAGTACCATTTGATCTTCGTCCTCTATGTTTTCTTCGTATTTCTTCCTGCAACAAACAATCTCTAATAACATAATTCCATAGCTGTAAACATCCACCTTCATTGTGATTGGCAAGCTTTTGAACCATTCAGGGGCCACATACCCTTTGGTTCCCCTGATTCCAGTGGTAGTTCGAGTCTGGTCCGTTCTCAAAAGCTTTGCTAATCCAAAGTCAGAAATTCTGGCCGTGAAAGAGTCATCTAGAAGAATGTTTTGAGGCTTAATGTCACAATGTATGATTTGCATGCTACACTCCTCATGCAAATACAAGAGCCCTCTTGCAGTACCCAAGGCAATTTGCCTTCTTTGGTACCAGTTAGGCCTTGATTCTCCAAAGAGGAAGCTTGCAAGGGAACCTTTGCTCATAAACTCATACACAAGAATTCGGTGCTGCCCCTCGTTGCAGAATCCTAGTAGTTGGACTAAATTTCTGTGATTTGTTCTGCCAATTGCACTCATTTCAGCTTTGAATTCCAACTCATTTTCTCCAACAATAGTGTCCAATCTTTTGACAGCAACAAATTTCCTGTTCTCAAATGCTAAAATTCCTTTGAAAACTGTTGCAAAAGCACCATGGCCTAGTACTTCCTTGAATCCGTTGGTAGCTTCATTTAGCTCCTCGTAAGTGAAACATTTCACATTCATGCCTGGCATGACTGAGTAAGGTTGATTCACCCCTGCATTTTTATTATAAATGCGAGTAACAATCAAGTAGGTTGTTAATAGTAAAACCAAGTTCAGAAATCCCGAGCTACTGAGGAGCACTGATCCAATGAGGATCATAGTTGAGTTATCTTTCTTTTTTGCATTTGGACCTTCAGGTGTCAAAGGGGGGCTGTCTTTCCTTATTTTGATGAGAGCTTTTCCACCAATACTGGGGTTCATCCTCCCATTCGAAAGAGGAATTCTCTTCTTCAAACACTCTCCATTGTTGAAAACAGCAACAGCACAAAAACAATCACCTAAGCAACTTTGTCTGCACCAATCCTCTTGTACTGATGTAAATTGCTCATAATCACCACCGTACCACTTTGTGTTTAGCATCTCCTGAAAATAAAAAAGTTTTGTCTCTGATGAGGCCTTGTCGCAACTTTGTGAAACGAAGTTCTGTTTGCATCCTTTCAGCTTATCATTTAGATCAATGAAGGAGTAACCATACGGGCACTGGCAAACTGGTCCTTTATCATTATAACTGCATAAGCTGTTGTACCCACATGCCCCACTGCCTATGTCTCCTTCGACTCTAAAGCAAATATCTGAAGGTTCAGAGGTCAAAGGGGACCAAGCCAGGGGGGTTCCAGCACTTGAGCCATTGCTTTTAGGGTGAACAGAGTGCCTCAAAATTCCATCATACTCCAGAGTAGCTTTCTGGTAGAAATTCTTCATTGAAACTGTGTTGGATGATACCATATTAAGTATGCTTCCGTTCTTGGCAGTAAGGTAAATAGACCCAGACTGGTTGAAGATGACCTGAAAGCCAGTGCCCATAGTCATGGTTGCATAATATGCAAAGTTGGGAGATTCCAGTGGGAATCTTGTTGTGTAAAGCAAGAGATTTCCATCAGATTGTAGTATAAACTGGAATCTTCCTTGTGAGTAGTTTGTTTCTGTATAGCGAGCAAAGAGTTTGCCATTCTGATTTAGAGTTTGTGTGGGTAGGATTGTATCAGTTGGTACTTCAAAACTCTCCCACAAATTGGTTGAGTTTGCATTGGCCAGCACAAAATTCCCCGTGTCAAGCATGGCGGCATGGGCCACTTCTGTGCCAGCAGAATTAGCACTCCATACCTGTCCGCCTTCCGAGTTTCTAAGCACGAGCATTCCATCACTTGTAAGTTCAACTTTGGATCCTTCTTGCACTAGATCATTCCGATTGGCTGACCACACTATGGTTCTATCTGGTATTTTGTTGAACCAGATGGCTAGCAGGAAGCCATCTTTTCCGATCTTTCGGAAACCAAAAGCAAACTCACCAGATGGCGATGGCCAGGACAAGTTATCATTAAGTGCAGTGAGGGATGAACCTAAAGATATGTTTCTGGATGTTTGAGCAAGGGAGGTACATGGAAGCAATATAATAAGGAAGAAGCAGAAAAGACATAGCAACGCAGAAGCCATCATAAGATTACTTAATTACTTCACTGCTATCAAATTTATCAAACTGGACTGAGATCTTAAATAAAAAATACTAGATGAATGTTCTATGGACTTTAAAACATATTATTCAAGTCACAACCACACAATTTCCAGCGATTACTGGGGCAATAATGTCTGTCAGTTTGCGTATGTTTCGGGCACAATTTACAGGACCTGAGTCTAAATGCACCAATGTAAGGTTTGGAATCATGCATTCTGCTACTTTTCAAGTCACAAGTAATGAGCTCGTCTTCACCAATGACTGAGTATAAGTTCCATGGTAGATTTACAGTTGGAGCTTTAAATTTGCCTTTTCGGGTCATGGGTGCAATAACATGGAAGCTGCCTTCTTTGAATCCTTCAAACACATTCCTCTCAGTCCTGCTTTATGTCTAGGAGTGAGACGTATGAAGTGTATAGTGAGATGCTTCTTTCCTGTCCTCCCTGGCCTAAAAGAAGCATTCTTTCTCTAACCCCCTCATTGGGTTGCATTTCAACATTCAAAATTGAATGTGGTCCTACAGGGAAAGAATGTTATTTTCATCTGTACTCCATGAATGGCCACAGATCATTCAATCAAACCCATGAATTTTTTATGACCTCTCAGTATGAAGATGTGAAAAGAAAGAGTGATTGGCTCCGAGGGTGCTATATCCAGCTCAAGGGTACAAATTTAATCATGGAAAATCAATTAGAAGTACATTTGAGTCTTTATTTGGTAGAAATTTTGAGGCAAACGACAACAAAAGTGTGAATGGCAAACAAGGTGGCAATGACCTGATGAAAAAAAATAGAAAGACTTTTTGGGCTTCCCTTTCGTGCAATGTGGGAGCAACGTTTGCATGGCTACGCTGATTTTCAATATGGCGACTTCAGTTTGGTGGAATTGGAAAGCATTTGAGCTGACTTTTAACTCCATAAAACTTTATTCAATCTTAGACTTTTCAAAGTCATGTACTTTTTATACAATTAGAAATCCAGCCTTTCCTATATTATATACGTTTGCAAGTCTTTTTCAATCTTTATATGCTGGGTAATCACTTGGAAGCTGCCTTCTTTGAATCCTTCAAACACATCCCTCTCAATCCTGCTTTATCTTTATGAGTGAGATTTATTAAGTGTATATGAGATCAATTACCCTAATCTTTGAGTCTGCTCTGATTTCACTATCTTTATATTGCATATGCATAATTTTTCAAGTTCAAACAAATATGTACGCCATAAAAAATTCATCGTGGTTTATATGTGGAGTACGTGATCAAATACTGAAAATACCATCTTTTATTTATGTAACAGAAAATAAAAAAAGAAAATACCATTTTTTCACTGTTCATTTTTTCATGCAACGTTGTTAACAAGTGGGGTTGACATGATATCTTTTACTGTCAAACGGAGATTTTGTGAAGCGAGTTTGCAGCACGTTGGCCTTTTATTTATGCTCAAAGTTATACATTGACAAGAAAGCAAGTTTTGAGTAGCTTAATGAAACCTTATTCACCAGGATGACAAGGAAAGTGATGAAATGAAATAAGTAGAACAGATACAAACGAAACGAAATGATACAACAACAATTATATATATTTATAGTATTGAACTTATGAAAGAGGAGGTGGAGCTGAGACTTCAACAGTTCCTTCAAGCATCAGTGTGACTTTCTTCATGGTGGGTCTGAGTGATGTTAGAGTTTTGTATAGGTTTTGAAGAAGAAGAGAAAAACAATATGCAAGAGAAAAACGAGAGCTAAGCTAAAACAAAACTTCTGTATTTTTGTATTGTATGCTCTAAAAACTTTCGGGCAAGCATAGTGTGTGCTATATGACTGTTAGAGAAATAGCTGGATTCTCTTACATCATTGAGAATCACAGCCTTACATCCAAAACTGCCTTCTAAGATCTTTACACGTGGCTATAGCCACTTAACACTAACTGACGCCTCACACGTGCCTATTTTAGAGACTAAGTGAATACACCATGGGACTTTAATCACACTCTCATCAGCTCACCACTTATATTTCAACACTCCCCTTTAAGTTGTGAGCTGATTTCACACCAAGTTTCTCTCTGAGATAGCAGAAACGATCCTTAGCCAATGCCTTAGTAAAAATGTCTGCTAGTTGCTCATTTGTGGGGCAATAGATCAAATCCACAGTTCCTTCTTGCAAAGCATCTTTAATAAAATGATACCTCCGATCAATATGCTTGGTTTTCTGATGGAAAACAGGATTCCTTGTAATGGCAATAGCTGAAATGTTGTCACAGTGGAGAGGTGTAGCTTCTGTTTGAATTTCTCCGTTTGAATTTCTCCAAAGTCTTCTAGGACAAATCTCAACCAAATAGCTTGTGTTGTTGCTTCAGAGGCACTGATGTATTCAGCTTCTGCAGTAGAGAGTGCAACACAATTTTGCTTGACTGAGGCCCAAGCAAACACTCCACTCCCAAAAGAAAAAGCGTATCCAGATGTGCTCTTGCTATCATCCACTGAGCCACTCCAATCGCTGTCACAATAGCCAATTAGAACTGCCCCTTTTCCTTTCACATACTCCAGACCATAATCCAAGGTTCCTTTTACATATCTAAGGACACGTTTTGCTGTTCCAAGGTGTTTGCTAGTGGGACAATGCATAAACCTTGCAAGCAGACTAGCTGCAAACATAATGTCGGGTCTAGTAGCTGTGAGATACAACAGACTCCCAACAATCCTTCTATATTGCTCTTCACTTGCCAAA
Source organism: Prunus mume (assembly GCF_029339155.1). Classification (NCBI taxonomy): domain Eukaryota; kingdom Viridiplantae; phylum Streptophyta; class Magnoliopsida; order Rosales; family Rosaceae; genus Prunus; species Prunus mume. Next base: position 21,689,542 of record NC_142698.1, read on the forward strand.
CCACTCCCATCATCCTTACTTAGTTTCTCTAAGGTAACTAGTGGAATAGACACCGGTTTACACTCACTCAAACCAAATCTGTTTAACAGAGTTGTTGCATATTTCTTCTGATGAATGAATATGCTTGTTGGTGTTTGAATGACTCCCATTCCCAAGAAGTGATGCAAGAGTCCCAGATCAGTCATTTCATACTTCTCCTTAATGTCCTTCTTGAAATCTTCTAGCATTTCATGATCATTTCCAGTGTAGACTATATCATCTACATAAATGGAAACTATCAGGATATTTTCTGCACCTCTTGCTTTGACATAAAGTGTAGCTTCACTTTGACTCTTTGTAAATCCACACTCAGCAAAATAACCATCAATTTCACTATACCAAGCTCTTGGCGCCTGTTTCAAGCCATATAGAGCTTTATGTAGTTTGTAAACCTTGCTTTCACTTCCTTTTACCACAAATCCTTCCGGCTGGTCTACATACACTTCTTCCTCTAAAATACCATTTAGAAAAGCTGACTTGACATCCAATTGGTATAGCTGTCAACCTTTCTCAGCTGCAAGGGCAATCAAGGTTCGAATAGTGTCTAATCTAGCCACTGGTGCAAACGTTTCATTGTAGTCCACCCCTGGTTTTTGTGAGTATCCCTTGGCCACCAGTCTTGCTTTATTCTTCTGCACTGAGCCATCCAAATTTAGCTTAGTTTTAAACACCCATTTAACTCCAATAACTGGTTTTTCCATAGGTCTGTCAACAAGTTCCCATGTCTTATTCTTTTCTATCATATTCAACTCATCTTTCATTGCCTTCAACCATGATTCCTCCTTCACAGCTTCTTCAAACTTCTCAGGCTCCATTGTGCACAGGTTGCATTGTGCCAAAATGTCATCCAACTTCCTCCATTTCAATAGTGTATGATCGAAGGTCTGAGTATCTTCCAACCTACTGCTTTCCTTGCTTGATTCTCCATAGGAAGCTGCTGAGTTTCCAGCAGTGAAACTAGAATTTTGAGGCCCTATAGCTGTCTCAAACGAATCCACTTGAGAATTTCTAGGCTGCTCCTCAAAGTTCATCATAACCACAGAATTGTCAGACACTTCTTTCCAATTCCAGCTTGTTCCTTCATCAAATACAACATCCCTTGATAAGAGTAGTTTTCTAGTGATAGGATCAAACACTCTATAACCCTTCTCACATGTTGCATATCCAACAAAAACTCCCCTTGTGCTTTTGGCATCCAATTTCTGTCTATTCTCCTCTGGTTTATGCACAAAACAAACACTGCCAAACACTTTTAAATGAGCAACACCTGGTTTTCTGGTGCTATAGGCCTCAAAAGGAGTCTTGTCCCTAAGAGCCTTAGTAGGACATCTATTCAAGATGTACACTGCTGTGTGGACAACTTCTGCCCATAGATAATAGGGCAGCTCTTTCTCATGCAACATAGCCTTAGCCATCTCTACCACAGTCCTATTTTTTCTCTCTACCACTCCATTTTGCTGGGGTGTGTAAGCCATGGAGAATTGTCTTTGAATCCCTGCATCTTCACATAGTTTATTGAATTCACTAGAACTGAACTCACCCCCTCTATCACTTCGAACACATTTCACTTTGTAACCACTTTGCAACTCCACCATAGACTTGAATTTTCGAAAACAATTTAGTGCATCCGACTTGTATCTCAAGAAGTAGACCCAAATCATCCTTGTAAAATCATCTATGAGTAACATGAAATATTTGTTACCTCCTAGAGATTCATTTTGCATTGGTCCACACAAGTCCATGTGTATAAGTTCAAGAGGTGTACTAGCTCTCCATGCTTGATCTTTAGGAAACCACTCTCTGTGTTGTTTTCCTAATTGGCAGCCTTCACACACTTCATTTACAGTTTCCAAATGTGGCAGCCCATGTACCATCTCTTTTTCCTTGAGTTGGTTTAGGCCTTTCAAGTGTAAATGCCCCATTCTTTTATGCCAAACCCAAGTAGAGTTGACTACACCAGCTCTTAGTGCAACAAAATCATTTGAGGGTAATGATAATGGTTAACATCTATTCTTTCTCATTTCCACCTTCATAACAAGGTTCTCAAGAGAAGAACTATCATAGATGCTGCACATGCTGCTTCCAAATACCAAATGATAACCATGTTCATCCATTTGGCCCACACACAAGAGATTTTCTCTCAAACCAGGCAGATACATGACCTCTCTGATATACTTTGCACCAGAGTTTGTGTCAAGCACCAAAGTGCCCATGCCGGCTATACTTACAAGCTCCCCTGTTGGCATTTGCACCTTGCCTGTGACTTTTGAGTTTATGTCAATTAACAGCTCCTTCTTCCCAGTCATGTGGTTACTGCAGCCACTGTCTACATACCATTCTCCATTTTCACCCTTTTCTGAAATTGCACAGTTTGCAAAAAACAGATTCCCTCTTTCTTCTACTTGGCTTGCATTATTTGCTTTCTGTCCGCCTTTGTTTGCAGTGCAGTCTCTGGCCCAATGTCCAAATCTATCACACTTATAGCACTTGGATTGACCCTTATATCTGCATTCTCCATAGTGAAATTTAGAGCAGACTTTGCATTGAGGCTTCACCCCATCTTGCTGCACAGAATGTGATCCATTTGAAGTCTGTCCAGCGCCACTTGTTGTGGCTTCTGTCTAGACTCCCATGGTTTGTTGTTAGGCTTCCAACTCTTCTGAGACTTGGCAGAACCAGACTGAGCATTATTCTTGTTCTGCCCCTTTTGATCGATTGAGAAAGAACCAAATGCTTTCTCAGCTATGTCCACATTATGCATGTCAAAACGTTGCTCTTGACTCTTCAATATTGCAATAACCTCCTGCAATTCAATGGTCTCCAAACTCTTTGTATTTTCAATCACCAAACAGATGGGATCATAAACTCTACTAAGACTGATTAACACCTTTTGAACCAGCCTCTCGTTTGATAACACCTCTCCAAATGTTTTCATTTGATTTATCAATTCATTTAATCGAGTAAGATATGCAGTAAGTTGTTCACCTTCACGCATCCTCATATACTCAAATTCTCGTCTAAGATTCTGAAGCTTTACAGATCTAACCTGATCACCTCCATGATATTCACTGTAGAGCAGAGTCCAAGCCATTTTTGCTGAATCGGCATTTGCAATCCGAGGGAAGATCTGGTCAGAGACAGCGTTTTGTATAATGCCCAGTGCCTTTGCATCCTTCATGAGCACAGCACACATCTCTGCTTCAGCTTCTTCCTCCGATGATTCTTCAACTTTCTTGGTCTTCATCTTCGAATCAGAGACTGGAATCCCCTTTTCTACCGGACCCCACAGCCCAAGAGATTTGAAGATTGTCACCATCTTGATCCTCCAGAACTCGTAGTTCTCACCGGAAAAGATCGGAGTTCGTACCTCAGAACTTCCAGATCCAGCCATCGTTTGGTCTGAATCTCAGCAGCTTGCTTCTCTTCTCCGATGCTCAGCTGAGCTTCGATTTTAGCTCAATGACCTTCACAGTTTTACACCCAGATCAAGACACCGAAACCTGGCTCTGAGGCCATGTTAGAGTTTTGTATAGGTTTTGAAGAAGAAGAGAAAAACAATATGCAAGAGAAAAACGAGAGCTAAGCTAAAACAAAACTTCTGTATTTTTGTATTGTATGCTCCAAAAACTTTCGGGCAAGCACAGTGTGTGCTATATGACTGTTAGAGAAATAGCTGGATTCTCTTACATCACTTGAGAATCACAGCCTTACATCCAAAACTGCCTTCTAAGATCTTTACACGTGGCTATAGCCACTTAACACTAACTGACGCCTCACACTTGCCTATTTTAGAGACTAAGTGAATACACCATTTCAGCTTAGGGACTTTAATCACACTCTCATCAGCTCACCACTTATATTTCAACAAGTGATGGATCCTCCTGAATGCACCATATTGCAATCATCACATACTTCTCCATGTCATTGATTTCCTCATCATTCTCGAAGAGCTGGTGCAGCTTCTTTTGCATATAGCAATCATATGCCCAATCAGCAAGTATCATTTCATCTTCATTGTCTGCCACTGCTTCAAAATGCTTCCTGCAGAAAATAATCTCTAACAACAAAATGCCATAGCTGTAAACATCAACCTTGACTGTGATAGGTAAGCTTCTGAACCATTCAGGGGCCACATACCCTCTGGTTCCCCTGATAGCAGTCATGCTTCGAGTCTGGTCCAATCTCAAAAGCTTCGCTAATCCGAAGTCAGAAATTCTTGCTCTGAAATAGTCATCAAGAAGAATGTTTTGAGGCTTGATGTCACAATGAACAATTTGGCTGCTACACTCCTCATGCAAATACACAAGCCCTCTTGCAATTCCCAAGGCAATTTGCCTTCTCTGGTACCAGTTTGGCATTGATTCTCCAAAGAGGAAGCTTGCTAGAGAGCCGTTGCTCATAAACTCATATACAAGAATTTGGTGCTCCCCCTCGTTACAAAATCCAAGTAGCTGGACTAAATTTCGGTGATTTGTTCTGCCGATAGCACTCACTTCAGCTTTGAATTCCAAATCATTTTCTCTGACCTTAGCGTCTAAACGTTTGACAGCAACACACCTTCCAGTATCAGACGCTAAAACTCCTTTAAAAACTGTTGCAGAAGCACCACGTCCTAGTTCTTCCTTGAATTCGTTCGTAGCTTTTTTTAGCTCCTCATAAGTGAAATACTTCAAATTCATGCCTGACATGACTGGACGAGGTTGAATGACCTTTGCTTTTCCAGAATAGATGCGAGAAAAAACCAAATAGGTTATTAATGGTAAGAGGATGTACAGGGCCCCAGAGCTACTCAGGAGCACTGATCCAACAAGTATCAGAGTTGAATTATCTTTCTTTTTTGTGATTGCACCTCCACCTGACCAAGTAGAGTTGTCTTTCCCAAATTTGATCAGAGCTTTTGAATTAACACTACTAGGGTCAATCATCCCATTCGAAAAAGGGAGTCTCTTCTTGTAACAGTCTCCAGCCAGGTTGACAATTGCAACAGCACAAAAACAATCATCTAGGCAATTCTGTCTGCACCAATCCTCAGATACGTTCTTAAAATGCTCATAATCTCCATAAGGAAAATTTGTGTTTTGCATGTCTTTAAAATCGAAATGATGCTCTGGTGAGGCCTGGTCACAATTTTGTGGAACAAATGTTCGTTTACATCCTTTGCGCACATCATTTCGATAAAAAAAGATGTAACCATGAGGGCACTCGCAAATTGGTCCTTCCTCTCCACGGCTACATAATCTGTTGAATCCACATGCACCACCGCCCATCTCTCCCGCAACTGAAAAACAGATATTTTCAGGTTTGGAAACTGGAGCAGACCAGGCCATGGGCCGAAGTTCGGCAATTGAGCTAGCACTTTTAGGATAAACATAGTGCCTCAAAACTCCATCATGCACTAAAGTTGCTCTCTGGTAGAAATTTTGTATTGAAACTGCATATGGTGATATGGTATTGATTGCGCTTCCATTGCTGGATGCAAGGTAAATGAGGCCAGACTGGTTGAAGATGACCTGAAATCCAGTATCTGTTTTGGTTGACCAATAAGCAGAATTGGCAGAGTCTTGTGGGAAATTTGTAGTGTAAAGCACGAGATCTCCATCAGATTGTAGTGCAACCATGAATCTACCTCTTGAGTAATTTGTAGCCATGTAGCGAGCATAGAGGCTGTTGTTTTGATTTAGAGTCTGTGTTGGCAGGATTGTATCAGTTGGGTGTTCAAAACTCTGCCACAACAGCGTGCTTGAATTTCGGTTGGCCAGCACGAAATTTCCAGTGTCTAGCATGGCTGCATAGGCGACTTCAGTACCAGCAGATTCTGCATACCATATTCTCTGGCCAGTTGCATCTTTGAGCATAAATTGGCCATCACGTGTAAGTTCAACTTGGGATCCTTGTGGCACAAGATTATTCCCATTGGCTGACCAGACAATAGTTCTCTCTGGTATCTTATTGAACCAGATGGCCAGTAAGAACCCATATTTTACAATCTGTTGAAAACCAAAAGCAAATTCACCAGATGGTGATGGCCACGATGAGTTCTTGTCATTTCGTGCAGTGAGGGATGAGTTTAAAGATATGTTTCTGGATGTTTGAGCTATGGTGGAATATGGGAGAATCATGAAAAGGAAGAAGCAGAGAAAATCGAGCACGGAAAAAACCATGGTAAGATGAGCGTTTTGCAACAGCCTTCTTTCCTGCCCTCCCTGGCTTAAAAGAAGCATTCTTTTTCTAACCCCCTCATTGGGTTGCTAGTGGGAAAAAGATATTATTTTCATCATTTGTATTTTGTACTCCGTGAATGGCTATAGATCTTTCAATCAAACCCATGAATTTTCTGTGACCGCACAATTTCCAGCAATTATTGGGGCAATAGTGTCCATCAGTTTGCATTGGGTTGCAGTGCTTAGCAATAATATCTATATATATAAAGCAAAAGGCAAAGAATGGTGAAACATTCAAAATATCAGTAAATGCTCTTACTTAATTCAATCATTAAGAATTGAAATTATTAATTAAATGAGGATAATTTGGTAAATTCACATTTTTTTCATATTAAAAAAATTAAAATTAAAAACAAAATCAAATAATAGGTCATACTTTTATGGAACATAACTACCCATGTTATATTTGCTTAATTCTAAAAATAAAATAAAAAATAAAAAATTAAACCAATTGGCACATGCCAAGGGGCTAGTGTTATATTATATGCAAATATAGACTCTTTAAATTAAGAATCAATTTTATAAAAATCTATATTCTTAGATTTTAAATTATTAGCAATAATATGTTATATTATATGCAAATATAGACTATACTTTAAACTAAGAGCAAGTTTATAAAAATCTATATTCTTAGATTTTAAAATTTTTGGTGAAATAACATTTGTAAAATTTTTATGTATTTTAAGCACACAAATTTTTCAATGAACGAGATATATATTTTATAAATGGTAATCAAGATGTTATCATGATTATTTAAAATTGAAATTTTACATAATCACAAATAAATAAATATTTTACATGTAAAAATCTAATGTTTTACTAACTACTTTTTGAAACTTTAGGTCATTCTATTATTTTTCCTAATTTTGGTCATTCCTAATATTTTTATATTTTACTAAAATATTTGGTGTTTTATTTATATCATTCACATGCTAGTTACTGGTGGAGTAATAGAGAAATAATAGAAGTGAGATAGAAGAAAAACATGGAACAAATTTTTTAATGCCTATTATTATTATTTTAATCTAAATGTATTTAAAATTTTCTGTTTATTGTAATTTTCTTTTAATTTATATTGGTTTTTTCAGTTAATTACATTCTCACTTTAAGTTTTCATATACATAAACATCAACCCAAAAGAGAAACTAATAAATAATAAAAAACTAGCATACTATTCGTATACATTAAATCAAGGGGGTTTCACTAAAACACCCAAAATGGGGGCTGAAATTATAAAAAAACCCAACACCCAAAACACTTTATAAACACACCCAAAACCCATCATTACACACATTCAAAACCCATTTATAAACACACCCAAAAAATATACAATTGTTGATTTTGGGGTTGATTTTGGGTGTGTCTATGTTTAAATAGTGTTAGAGTTTTTTTTATAAATACATGTCTAGGATTGAGTTTATTTATAAATTTGTATTAAATCAACTCAAAAGAGAAATAAATAATATATATATATATAAACATGCTTTTTGTCTTTTTTATATAGCCAACTGTCAGCTTTTTTGGTTTTTTTTTTCTCTTTCCTCCTTCACCGGTTGTACAGGTTGGTGGGATTCAATTTCAGTGTTTATTAAGAGCCATAGACTTAAAGTGATCTAATGGCTGAAATTTGGGCGCATCCATGCACCTGGTGCATGGTGGAATTTTCGGTGGGGCGTCCTAGAGGGGAAAAAGATGTTATTTTCATCATTTGTACTCCATGAATGGCCATAGATCATTCAATCAAACTCATGAATTTTTTACGACCACACAATTTCCAGCAATTATTGGGGCAATAATGTCTGTCAGTTTGCGTATGTTTTGGGCACAAGTTACAGGACCTGAGTCTAAATGCACCAATGTAAGGTTTGGAATCATGAATTCTGCTACTTTGCAAGTCACAAGTAATGAGCTCGTCTTCCAATGACTAAGTAAAAGTTAGGTGGGTGCGATTTCATATCACGAGAATATTCGTCCAACATTCCGTCTTCCTCTTCGCTTATTTTTTTTCCTGCAAAACAAATTGGAATAAGAGGACCACACCTGGGGGTATTAGCCAAATACCTCCGATGCCAAAGTTAGTTCGAGTGTTTGTAGGAAAAGCAATAGCTAACAAAAGGGTACGGAGATGTATGTATGGTATAAACCGGGTGGCCGGAGCTGTATGTGGTAGCCGGAGCCTTGTATGGGAGAGAGAAAGAGTTATGGCGGCTAGGGTTTGTGAGATGGAATTTTTGTAGAGTTTCATACAGAAGTTTAGACATAGGTTTAGAGTTACCTCAAGCCTTGGTGTAGCCATGTATTTATAGGAGCCTTAGAGGCCAGGGTTTCAGAAGAATAATTCCACATATGGAAATGAATTATTCTTCCCCAATTTGAAGAGATTGACATAATTAGGGATTTGATTTAAATCAAATCCCTAATTAGGGTAAGAATCGAATAATTGCCAATCGAATCAAGTAACTCCCAATTACGCCAAATAATCCCCAAATAAAAGGAAATATTTGACCTAGGGTTTTGCTAAAATTCGGTTCCCACAAGTTCAATGGTAGATTTACAGTTGGAGGTTTAAATTTGCCTTTTCGGGCCATGGGTGCAATCACTTGGAAGCTGCCTTCTTTGAATCCTTCAAACACATTCCTCTCGATCCTGCTTTATCTTTATGAGTGAGGTTTATTAAGTGTATATGAGATCAATTACCCTAATCTTTGAGTCTGCCCTGATTTCACTATCTTTATATTGCATATGCATAATTTTTCAAGTTCAAATAAACATGTACGCCATAAAAAATTCATCGCGGTTTATATGTGGAGTACATGATCAAATACTGAAAATACCATCTTTTATTTATGTAACAGAAAATAAAAAAAGAAAATACCATTTTTTGGCTGTTCATTTTTTCATGCAATGTTGTTAACAAGTGGGGTTGACATGATATCTTTTACTGTCAAACGGAGATTTTGTGAAGCGAGTTTGCAGCACATTGGCCTTTTATTTATGCTCAAAGTTATACATTGACAAGAAAGCAAGTTTTGAGTAGCTTAATGAAACCTTATTCACTAGGATGACAAGGAAAGTGATGAAATAAGTAGAACAGAGACAAACGAAACGAAATGATACAACAACAATTATATATATTTATAGTATTGAACTTATGAAAGAGGAGGTGGAGGTGAGACTTCAACAGTTCCTTCAAGCATCAGTGTGACTTTCTTCATGGTGGGTCTGAGTGATGGATCCTCCTGAATGCACCATATTGCAATCATCACATACTTCTCCATCTCGTTGATGTCATTGATTTCCTCCTCATCATTCTCGAAGAGCTGGTGCAGCTTCTTTTGCATATAGCAATCATATGCCCAATCAGCTAGTATCATTTCATCTTCATTGTCTGCCACTGCTTCAAAATGCTTCCTGCAGAAAATAATCTCTAACAACAAAATGCCATAGCTGTAAACATCAACCTTGACTGTGATAGGTAAGTTTCTGAACCATTCAGGGGCCACATACCCTCTGGTACCCCTGATAGCAGTCATGCTTCGAGTCTGGTCCAATCTCAAAAGCTTCGCTAATCCAAAGTCAGAAATTCTTGCTGTGAAATAGTCATCAAGAAGAATGTTTTGAGGCTTGATGTCACAATGAACAATTTGGCTGCTGCACTCCTCATGCAAATACAAAAGCCCTCTTGCAATTCCCAAGGCAATTTGCCTTCTCTGGTACCAGTTTGGCATTGATTCTCCAAAGAGGAAGCTTGCTAGAGAGCCGTTGCTCATAAACTCATATACAAGAATTAGGTGCTCCCCCTCAGTACAAAATCCAAGTAGCTGGACTAAATTTCGGTGATTTGTTCTGCCGATAGCACTCACTTCAGCTTTGAATTCCAAATCATTTTCTCTGACCTTAGCGTCTAAACGTTTGACAGCAACACACCTTCCAGTATTAGACAATAAAACTCCTTTAAAAACTGTTGCAGAAGCACCACGTCCTAGTTCTTCCTTGAATTCGTTCGTAGCTTTTTTAGCTCCTCATAAGTGAAATCCTTCAAATTCATGCCTGACATGACTGGACGAGGTTGAATGACCTTTGCTTTTCTAGAATAGATGCGTGAAACAACCAAATAGGTTATTAATGGTAAGAGGATGTACAGGATCCCAGAGCTACTCAGGAGCACTGATCCAACAAGTATCAGAGTTGAATTATCTTTCTTTTTTGTGATTGCACCTCCACTTGACCAAGTAGAGTTGTCTTTCCCAAATTTGATCAGAGCTTTTGAATTAACACTAGAGTCAATCATCCCATTCGAAAAAGGGAGTCTCTTCTTGTAACAGTCTCCCAACATGTTGAAAATTGCAACAGCACAAAAACAATCATCTAGGCAATTCTGTCTGCACCAATCCTCAGATTCATTCTTAAAATGCTCATAATCTCCGTAAGGAAAATTTGTGTTTTGCATGTCTTTAAAATCGAAATGATGCTCTGGTGAGGCCTGGTCACAATTTTGTGGAACAAATGTTTGTTTACATCCTTTGCGCACATCATTTGGATCAAAAAAGGTGTAACCATGAGGGCACTCGCAAATTGGTCCTTCCTCTCCACGGCTACATAAGCTGTTGAATCCACATGCACCACCGCCCATCTCTCCCGCAACTGAAAAACAGATATTTTCAGGTATGGAAACTGGAGCAGACCAAGCCATGGGCCGACGTTCGGCAATTGAGCTAGCACTTTTAGGATAAACATAGTGCCTCAAAACTCCATCATGCACTAAAGTTGCTCTCTGGTAGAAATTTTGTATTGAAACTGCATATGGTGATATGGTATTGATTGCGCTTCCATTCCTGGATGCAAGGTAAATGAGGCCAGACTGGTTGAAGATGACCTGAAATCCAGTATCTGTTTTGGTTGACCAATAAGCAGAATTGGCAGAGTCTTGTGGGAAATTTGTAGTGTAAAGCACGAGATCTCCATCAGATTGTAGTGCTAACATGAATCTACCTCTTGAGTAATTTGTAGCCGTGTAGCGAGCATAGAGGCTGTTGTTTTGATTTAGAGTCTGTGTTGGCAGGATTGTATCAGTTGGGTGTTCAAAACTCTGCCACAACAGCGTGCTTGAATTTCGGTTGGCCAGCACGAAATTTCCAGTGTCTAGCATGGCTGCATAGGCGACTTCAGTACCAGCAGATTCTGCATACCATATTCTCTGGCCAGTTGCATCTTTGAGCATAAATTGGCCATCACGTGTAAGTTCAACTTGGGATCCTTGTGGCACAAGATTATTCCCATTGGCTGACCAGACAATAGTTCTCTCTGGTATCTTATTGAACCAGATGGCCAGTAAGAACCCATCTTTTACAATCTGTTGAAAACCAAAAGCAAATTCACCAGATGGTGATGGCCACGATGAGTTAACGTCATTTCGTGCAGTGAGGGATGAGCCTAAAGATATGTTTCTGGATGTTTGAGCGATGGTGGAATATGGGAGAATCATGAAAAGGAAGAAGCAGAGAAGATCGAGCACGGAAAAAACCATAGTAAGATGAGCGTTTTGCTACAGCCTATAGGAGTGGGATGTATGAAATGTATAGTGAGATGCTTCTTTCCTGTCCTCCCTGGCCTAAAAGAAGTATTCTTCCCCTCATTGGGTTGCCGCCAATTTTGAACATTCATAATTCAAAATTGACTGCGGTCCTAGAGGTAAAAAGATGTTATTTTCATCTTTTGTACTCCATGAATGGCCATAGATTACTAATTGAAAGTGGCAGTTTTTCCTTGCTTTGAGTTTGACGTGCAAGTCAATTGTGCAAGGTTTTTCTATTTGTAATCTATGACGTGCAAGTCATATATTACTCATCTTTTAAACTTGCAAGCTGTTGGGATATTAATGAAAGAATTTGAGTATGAATTGGATACGCCCCTTAAGTTTGGTGGAATTGGAAAGCATTTGAGCTGAATTTTAACTCCATAAAACTTTATTCAATCTTAGACTTTTCAAAGTCATGTACTTTTTATACAAGTAGAAATCCAGCCTTTCCTACATTATATATGTTTGCAAGTCTCTTCCAATCTTTATATGCAGGGTCATCACTTGGAAGCTGCCTTCTTCGAATCCTTCAAACACATTCCTCTCAATCCTGCTTTATCTTTATGAGAGGTTTATTAAGTGTATATGAGATCAATTACCCTAATCTTTGAGTCTGCTCTGATTTCACTATCTTTATATTGCATAGGCATAATTTTTCAAGTTCAGATAAACATGTACGCCATAAAAAATTCATCACGGTTTATATGTGGAGTACATGATCAAATACTGACAATACCATTTTTATTTATGTAACAGAAAATAAAATAAGAAAATACCATTTTTTTGCTGTTCATTTTTTCATGCAATGTTGTTAACAAGTGGGGTTGACATGATATCTTTTACTGTCAAACGGAGATTTTGTGAAGCGAGTTTGCAGCACATTGTCCTTTTATTTATGCTCAAAGTTATACAATGACAAGAAAGTAAGTTTTTGAGTAGCTTAATGAAACCTTATTCACTAGGATGACAAGGAAAGTGATGAAAAAAGTAGAACAGAGACAAACGAAACAAATGATACAACCACAATTATATATATTTATAGTATTGAACTAGCAAAGGTGCCTGCGCGATGCTGCGGGGTTTTAAAACCGTCTGAAATGTGTACAAAGTTGTGAAAATATGTAGCTAAGTTACAAAATAACCACACACCAAAAAAAAAAAAAAGGAGGAAATACCAAGCTTTCATTCAAATCAAGAAACACAAATAAAACATTTTGGACGAAAAGTTAACTACTTTGAGCATAATATTCGAGGACAATAAGTGAACAAAAAGTTTCGAACAAAAACAGGAAAAAGAAAAAAAAAATTCGACCTTGTCCAGCCTACAAAGAACCTCCTTCTACTCACAGCCTCTTCTTGACTCTCTTGTACACTGTTAACATCTTGCAAAAAATGAAAATAAATGAAAATCACCACAACCTCAACTAAAAACATCAAATGAACTATTGCTTTCTAATTGAACACATTGTATCCATAAAACCCAAGAAAAATTGCAAATTATGACAAGATAAATCCTGCATATTTTCCATATGACAGAATAGTAGGAAACAAAACAATCACTGTATCTATGAAAGCATTTTTTGGAAGGCATTGAAATGAATTGGATCTAAATCACACAGAGTTCCATCAATATCAAATAGTATTGCTTCAAGTGGAGGGGGGGAAAAAGACAATAAGGCATTAGTACAACAAAAGAATGAAACCAAAACAATACAAATGTAACACTTGCGCCACATGTTTCTCTATAATTTATCTTTCACCTTTTCATCGCTCAATTCGTACACAACATGAGATGATGCCAAACATAAATATACTTTTGAATAGCTGCGATAATTTATTTTACTACTTTGGGCATAATATTCAGGGAGAACAAGTGAACCAAAAGGGTCTAACAAAAACAGGAAAAATAAATAAAATAAAAACCATATTCAACCTCTTCTAGTCTTGCAATGCACACAGTCATCGGCTTCACCCAAGCATCTCTGAGTGACAATTCAAATCTACCATGAACCAATCCATGAGCTCAAACATAGAGCCCAATGAGATAATAAACCATCACACAATAGGCTTAATTTTGGTCGAAAAGAGCAATTCAAGGATATGGTTCTCACCTGAAATGGTTTGGTGAGGTTGCAAAATCACCTTTATCCTCATGCTCAAACCCTTCAACAACAAAAAAATAATGACAGGAAATTTTCATTGTAATTCCAAGCACATGCAAGAAAGAACAAAGACACCAAATTTTCAATCCAACATAATTATAGAACAAAGACTCAAACTTTCGCCCTTATGTCCTTGAGATTCCACAGAAACCCATGTGATTTCAACAAAAAGTAGTCATGTTATTAAGCGGGTGACCTCAAACGCTCTTTAAGCATAATTAGTGAACTCCTACCCACAAAACAATAGTAAAATATTTAAAAAGATGAAATTTTCTGTTTTTTTCTTGCATTTTTCTTAGCAAACAAACATTTTTAATTCAGTTTATGTTTGGGTGAATTTAAAGTATTAAATGTGATATGAGTTAAATTTACCTGCCATCAAGCACTCTCTAAAACCTGCAAAGTCGAGTAGTGTCAATAAGAGATTCAGAAGAACAAACATGAGCCCCCTCATATAGCTGCTTAATGGTAAAGATCGGCATAACTAATAGAGAACAGAATTAGTGAGTCAATCTCATCAAAGCATAAGCGTACTCACAAAGGATGGATTGGGATGGGCTGTAGCAGTACTTGTCTGGGAGAAATTCCTCCCATGAAAACTCAAAACCCTTTTTCAACTTAAAAAATACTTGGTCAGTCTGAAACAGCTTCAAAGACTTGAAGTAAAAATAAGAGGTACACGCTTATCCCAACCAATTTTAAATTGATGCCATTAGCTAATTCCTATGCTTTATTCACAAAACTTAAAACAATTAATTGGAATTTCAGCCTAGAAACTCATCCCTTGCTTAGCAGGACCGAAAACACCAACTAAACAGCTATATCCAAAGCCACAAAGGACCACATGCAAAATATTAAAAGAAACCATGGTTTTAAAAATAAAAATAAAAAAAGAAGAAAAAGGAAGAAAAAGCAGAATACTAGAGAAGAAATTAACTTGAGTATTTTATACATGCACAATCTTTTCATTAAATCAAAAAATTAGCTTGAGCAAAATCTGAACGGAAAGAAACCACTCAAGACTACCCAAATTAATGTGTTTTGGGTAAAGAAAAACATTGTGAAGGCACAGGAAAAGGGTTGTTTAAATGATCCTGAAAGCAAGTGTTTCTAAAACAGAGAATAAAAACATAAAAGTTTTTGAATCTTAGATCATTTGTTCACTTTTTGTTTCTTTTCAACATAAATATGAACCTCTTGTTTAACAGAACCAAAAACAACCACAATACAGCTCTATCTAAAGCAGCAAAGCACCACCTACAAAACATCAAAAGTAGACGTGGTTAAGAAAGAAGAGGAGAAAAAGCAAGAAAAAATCGAAAAAATTGAAGTTTTTGATTTTCTAGTCCCAAAACTGTTCAAATATGTTTTCCTGTGCAGTGGTTTTATATGAAATGCTTGAACTTTGTTTGTCCACTACTTAAACAAAAGAAAAATCCTAGAAAACAAACAAAGACAGAACAAAACAGAATAACATATCTCAAATATAAATCCTTTTCGACATTGGCAATATCACAATGCAGCCATAATCATGTAATTAATCAAATTAATTAACGATGGTAGCAGAATTGTTGATCAATGGGCATTGACATAAGCATTGTTTTATATCAGATTTTCCAATTAACACAAATATTAGTCTCTAGAGAGCTTGAATCTAGCTTAGCATAACCAAGTTGAAAAATGGTTCTATAAAGTATCAAGCTGCCGGATTTCTCCTGTTCAAAGAGGGATCTTAATAAAATTAGAACTTACAAACTATGAGTGAATTGAGAATGGTTGCATTCATATATTCTGAGCATAGATATATTATACAAAAAGGAACGCTGGCCAAAGAGAACTATATAAAAAGATATTTATTAAATTAAAAAATGAGGGTATAATATATATATATATACCTATTATGCAAAGCAGTGTGTAACTTAACAATGGTTTCTTCCTCCTCAGCAGTGATGTTCCCTCTCTTCAAGTCAGCCCTTAGATAATTTATCCACCATGGTTTGTAACTCTTCCCACACCTCAGCAATCCTTCAAATCACACACAAATACTTTGATTTGTGTATATTTACAACCAAATGAAGACACATTGGGAATATATAAAGGATCCTTTATTGTAAAAATCTTTGAAGGCTAAATATAAAAACAATTTCGAAGAAATTTGAAGAATTCATTTGCTTAATTTAAATTCATTGTATTTCACTGGATACTGACACTGAATAAGGTATTTCTAAATAAACTATATTCTTTGCTGCAGAATGCACGATCCAATATCAAGATTTTTCAACTTTTTGGCATTAAAATGAGGCAAATCAAGACTATTGCGTAAGAATATAATACAAAATCCATCATCCATTGTTCTGTTAGCCTAGTGGAATTAGTTTTCTTGGTATTAGATTGCCTATTGGCCAAGTTGTTCGATCGGGTAAAAGCTTTTCATGCCTGTCACAATGGTAAGGAATTAATCATCATAGTCTTAGACTTGGCTTTTTCTTTTAGAAGAACAGTGACAACCACATATTTCCAAAGGCTAGTTGCAGAGAATTATCTCAGCTTTTAGAATATTACGTGTAAAGTTCTTTGTCCAGTCGAAAATTCTAAATATTTGTCTTTTGGAAAAACAAAGAGAACAGAACATTGCTTCAAACTCTGCTCCAGTCCAAGATAATACTAAAGCATGCCAGACTTATCAAAGAACAAATTCTTAGAGCTCCTCAAATTTACCAATGTAATTGCTTATTTTTCTGGAATTTAAGACCCTAGCCCTTACATTCAAACTCACGTTGGTTGCAAACACAAAGTATAAGATATGTCGTTGGAAACACAAAGTATTAAAAAGTGATTCTTTAGCAGATCAATGGATGCATTAATAGACCAATTGCCAAAACACTCAAAAGGATTAACCAACATCTAAACATCTAAACCTATCATCATAACAACAAATAACAATACAACAAATCATCACAGCAGTAGAATCAAATTGGGAAAGGAATCAAAGGATTCAATAGCATGCTCAGAAACCCATCAGCAAGCCATTAATCCGTTAAAAAATTGAGGGGATGCAAACTTGAAGAGAAACGATGGAAGAACTGGCAGATCGAAAATCTCTCAGAAACACGTTGGACAGAAGATTGAAGATGGTTGAACCAACGAATGAGCAGATGAGATGAGATGAAGACCAAACAAATGGCGAGATTCGCAAGGCGCCAGCCCAAATGGAAATCGACGGCCCCAAACGAATCCCCAAGACCGAAGCCGTGCATTCCATGGCTGCCCCCCAACCAGCCGAACGAAGTGGTTCAAGCGGACGATGTTCTGTAGAAACGAAACAGTGGGGAGAGTTAGTATCCAAAGAGAGGGGCAAAAAGGGAACATAAGGAAAAATTCACCAAAGGGCAAAATCGGCACTTCACTATTGTGAATGAATAGTCTAGGAACAGTGCTTGGTATTCAGTTTTAGTATATAACTAGCAAAGGTGCCCGCGCGATGCTGCGGGTTTTAAAACTCTGTCAAATCTGTACAAAGTTGTTAAAATATGCAGGGAAGATGGTATTATTTATATAGACATAGAGATCTAAATAGTGGCATCATACTTTGTTTAGCAAAGTTACAAAAATACACTAATAACATGCTTTATATGCCACTGAGTGGTGGAAGGAGATTATTATGCTTTGATGTCTGTTGGAAGGGATCCATCTTTTGTTGTCTCTGCTGTAGAGGTGGCTTCTGTCTTTCTTGTTCTTTGCAAGGGTTTCAACCCTGTTGAAACAAATTTGGAAAACGGCAGGTGTTAGTGTAGATAAATGGGAAAATTTGAGTGAGGGCAATAACTATTATCATAGAATTAAGTTTAAAAATCCAACGGACAACCAACAGGGTTTGAGAAAATGAAAAAGTATAATTTGCAAATCACATGTTGTATGTAGCTTTCATGCTTCCAACTTTTCCTCATCACCCCAAAAAAAAAAGAAAAAAAAAAAAGCTCAATATCAATTAGCAATCCTGAACTTCAGTTAATACCCCAAAGCTGGTTAAATTTATTATTATAACTTGAGAAAAAAACTAAACAAAATTTGCAACCTGTAGAACAATGACATCTTAATTGTGAGTAAAGACAGTTCCTACATCTCTTTGTCCTTGTGTCATTAAGTTCTAATTCATGAAAATTATCTATCAGCCTCAGCATGTAGAATGCAAGACAGCAGTCTGCTTATATACCAAAAAACAAATAGACACACAAACACATATATATTATAGTTGTGGTTCATTAGGCACAAATAACTTGAGTTTAATTAATTAGCACCACAATAAATAAGTCGATAATCTGAAGCTAATGTTAATCTATTCATGTTTACAATTGAGGCTAAAGTAGAAATCATCCTTAATAGATAATGCCCACAGAGTCACATAAAATAGACTCTCATATGCGGACAACCACATGAGAGTTTAGATCATGAGATGCAAGTCAAATTCAAATTTTATTTTACGCCATGAAAATTAATTCATGCATACATTATTTTGGAGCAAAGATGTCTTGAATATTGATTTTATTTTCTAAAGAGAAACGATATATTGAAAAGGTGGATAAGGCATCTGCAACCAAATAGACAAAACACAGAAACAACCCAAAAAGGCCAAATGAAAGAAAAATAAAAGAAGTGTCATCAACAATTATTCAATTATGAACAGAGATTGTGAAAAATCAAACTTGTTTTCTACTTTTCCTAAGCAAATCAGTTGAAAATAAAATATCAGAAGCAAGATTGGTCCCTGAGCACCAATAGACTTGAAAATCAAATATAAAAAGCAAGATTGGTCCCTGAGCACGCTTTTATGCGTCAGTTTTTGGTTGATTAGTTCATTAGCTGTAATATATCAACTTTTGGCCAAGACTAACTACTTGGGCTTTTTTAACATCATTCATGATATTGATTGATGAATGAACATCAAACCACTAAAAGAATGAAAGTATCTTTACAAAAAATCTCCCAGCCAACAAATTCTTCATATGGAAGAAATACTTGGAAATGAAAGGTATAGTGCTGCCACCCTTTTCTTTCTTTTTCTCTTTCTCACTCATACAAACACATATATTCTAGTGTTCCAAACAACCAATGCTCTAATAATAAGAATGAAACAGAGAGCACGGAAGGCTGTATGAATGAGACTATAAGTAAAGAAAGAGCTGAAGCTGCGAAGAATGATGCAGAACTACCACTCTTAAATTTAAAAAGAGTTTTAGCTGCAACAAACAACTTCAATGTAGCGAATAAACTGGGAGAGGGAGGATTTGGCCCTGTTTATAAGGTGACACTTTCTAAACTGCTTGATAAATATTAATGTAGAGTTTATCTAATATATGCTAACTTGGACAGGCCAAAGACATAACAGATTTAGGTTCCTTGAAGGAGGCAGCAAAAATCTTAATTCCAGGAATATTGTAGCATGATTTCTGTTTTCTCTCTCTAATTCTATAAACCAAAAACTTCAATATATAACTTTAATTTTCTGTAAGCGTTGATCTAGATTTACATTCCTTTTGTCCTGACAACTCAATCAAACATCTCAATCAAAAGTCACCCTACACAATCAAAATCCCAAAACCACTCTCTCACTCAGGATTGAATCGTTGCACAGACTGTGATCTACATAAGCCTTTGGCAATCCTAATATCTAGGATATTATGTTCAATTGTAATTTTAAAGGACAAACCAAACACATTCAAGCAAGAACTCTACAGCATGCCTGCTCAATTAGGCCATACAATTTTCAGAACTTATGTACCAAGCATATCGAACTGACAAAGTAAACCATATGTTTCCCCAGACACCATATGCTTGAGAGTCAATCTAGATAAATGGGTTTTAAAACATGAATTATTTCAAGAAGATAAAAGGAAACCTTTCTTTCTAGTTGAACATAGGGAATTTAGGATAGAATTTAAGAACCTGTGACATATACAGAAGCTTCGCAGTCAAGAACTATATTTTTCATATATAGAAACCGAAGTTTAAGCCACATAGCTATGTCTCAGAGCATATGGTGAAAAGATTGACGCAAGCAGAACTTAAAGAGTACAGAAAGAAGGGAAGATGGCACTTTATCAGTATGGTTGCTGGTTAATCATTCCCAATTTCTATTTTGTCGAAACCTGATTAATCTTCACTTTTTTTTTTCCTTGTGTTTTATCTTTAATTTTTTTCTCCATATTTAGGATACAGCAACCAAAAGCAGATAAAAAAACAACAATCAAAGGCTCAGATAGCTCAAATACCTCAGTTGCAATGAATCAAAAAGAAAAACATAGAGAATAAACTCTGCAAGCAATAAAATCCCAGAAAGATAGTGCCTAGACAATTTATACTAATATAATCAATAACAATTTTCCATTTCTTCCTGTAAAGTAAAAAACGGAGAATTTCAAAAACTCATCTGACAGTTCTCATTCATAATCTCGACCCTCAATTAATCAGAAAAAATATACATGCAGAGTCATCCTGAACAAATCGTGTTGCCCATCAAATCATCTGAGAATGAAACGAATACCTACACTCCTCATGCAAATACAAGAGCCCTCTTGCAGTACCCAAGGCAATTTGCCTTCTTTGGTACGAGTTAGGCCTTGATTCTCCAAAGAGGAAGCTTGCTAGGGAACCTTTGCTCATAAACTCATACACAAGAATTCAGTGTTGCCGCTCGTTGCAGAATCCTAGTAGTTGGACTAAATTTCTGTGATTTGTTCAGCCAATTGCGCTCATTTCAGCTTTGAATTCCAACTCATTTTCTCCAACAATAGTGTCCAATCTTTTGACAGCAACACATTTCCTGTTCTCAAATGCTAAAACTCCTTTAAAAACTGTTGCAAAAGCACCACGGCCTAGTACTTCCTTGAATCCGTTGGTAGCTTCATTTAGCTCCTCGTAAGTGAAACATTTCACATTCATGCCTGGCATGACTGAGTAAGGTTGATTCACCCCTGCATTTTTATTATAAATGCGAGAAACAATCAAGTAGGTTGTTAATAGTAAAACCAAGTTCAGAAACCACGAACTACTGAGGAGCACTGATCCAATGAGGATCATAGTTGAGTTATATTTCTTTTTTGCATTTGGACCTTCAGGTGTCAAAGGAGGAGGGCTGTCTTTCCTTATTTTGATGAGAGCTTTTTCACCAATACCTATGTCCCGCTGCCTATGTCTCCTCCGACTCTAAAGCAAATATCTGAAGGTTCAGAGGTCAAAGGGGACCAACCAGGGGGGTTCCGGCACTTGAGCCATTGCTTTTAGGGTGAACAGAGTGCCTCAAAATTCCATCATACTCCAGAGTAGCTTTCTGGTAGAAATTCTTCATTGAAACTGTGTTGGATGATACCATATTAAGTATGCTTCCATTCTTGGCAGTAAGGTAAATAGACCCAGACTGGTTGAAGATGACCTGAAAGCCAGTGCCCATAGTCATGGTTGCATAATATGCAAAGTTGGGAGATTCCAGTGGTGTTTACACCATAATCAACCGAGCATATCCGGCATCAAAGCATCAACACCGTGACATGTGTCACCACCACAGTGACTTGCAAGAGTCCCACATCGAAATTCTATGCAAACCTCCCACTTTCACCTCCCTATAAATAGGGAGTAGTATCATGTGAAAAGGGGACTTCCTCTCTCCACTTAGAAGAGGATCCGGGTATTAGAGCTAGACCCTAGGGCCGGGGACTCTCTTCTAGATCCCTGACCTAGGCATCTCACTTGTTATCTTTATATTCGGGTCCAACCTCATGTACAAATGTAATCATACACTATTATAATAAGAACATATTTCTCCGTGGACGTAGCCCATTCATTAAGGGTTAACCACGTATATCTTGTCTTCTTTACATTTATCGTTTGTCCAAGTCTTTATACACATGCTTAAGGTCCTCACCTTCATTCATCATCCATCACACCTCATCACTAAGTTGGACTCAATCTTGGCCTAACCATTTTGAGCATCAACAGTTTGGCGCCGTATGTGGGAACCGATACAAAAGGCTTATGACGTTCTCCCCTTCCTCAGTGCCCTTCGGCACCCATACAATCTTCATCATATAGCTTAAGTGATGCCTTCGGCACCCAGCCATCATTTGGCATGAGCTATGCCTTCGGCACCTAGCCATCAATCGGCGCAAGCGATGCCTTCAGCACCCCGCCATTATTCGGCACCCAGCCATCAACCGGCGTGAAACATGCCTTCGGCACCCCTGTGCCTAGCCACAATGCCTTGCAATATGCTAGCTTTGTGTTGCCTTCGGCACCCCCGTGCCTGGCCACATTTTGTGTCGCCTTCGGCACCATCGTGCCTAGCCACATTGCCTTGTGACACGCAAGCTTTGTGTCGCCTCTGGCACCATCGTGCCTAGCCACATTGCCTTGCGACACACAAGCTTTGTGTCGCCTCCTGCACCATCGTGCCTAGCCACATCGCTCTGCGATACGCAAGCTTTGTGTTGCCTTCGGCACCCCCGTGCCTAGCCACATCTTATGTCGCCTTCGGCACCATCGTGCCTGGCCACATTGCTTTGTGACACGCAAGCTTTGTGTCGCCTCTTGCACCATCGTGCCTAGCCACATCGCTCTGTGATACGCAAGCTTTGTGTTGCCTTCGGCGCCCCCGTGCCTAGCCACATTGTCTTGCAACACGCAAGCTTTGTGTTGCCTTCGGCACCCTCGTGCCTAGCCACATCGCTCTGCGACACGCAAGCTTTGTGTAGCCTTCGGCACTATCGTGCCTAGCTACATCGCTCGGTGACACGCAAGTTTTGTGTTGCCTTCAGAGCCCCCGTGCCTAGCCACATCGTGTGTCACCTTCGGCACCCTCGTGCCTAGGCCCATCGCCTTGCAGCATGCAATTCTTATGCCTTCGACACCTCGCCTTGCATGGCTTGCATGACCAAGCCACCATTTCAACCCAAGGAACCACCTTCCGGTCACGTTGAAAAAGTCTCAATTTATGGGTGGCCAAATATCCCAAATGCATCAAGGATATCACCATGCATGGCTTGCGCATGGCCAAGAAAAAATTACTCCAGATAAGATTTCTCTTCTTACATATAAATATCGTATACGAGCATGTGATATTTAAATAATTCATTGCACAATCCTATTCAACAATATAGTTCATGAATATTGCATATAAGTAAAGGCTGTCCGGGCCACTTTGAAGATGCTCCAATTTGGCAAGTGCCAAATATTCCAAGTCACCGACAGCATCACTTTGCAGGGCTAAGGAGGCCAACCACCATTTCAATCCAATGAGAAGCCCACATGACAACTAGCTGAAAGTCTGGAGCAATTTAGATGGCCGAGCCATACGGCACCCAGCCACTAAACTTATCAAAACACCTAATGGGAAGCAGCTTCAAATTCAACGATATTCAAGGGCGCACCCAAGGACACTTGGAAAATTTCTCAAGGCACCCAAGGACACCGAATGGCAACCACGCCCCACCTTCTCCGGAAAATTTTCACCAAATTTCAAATGGCCCAGATCCAATTTCAAGTGATCAAGTATTTCGCACCAGCTGCACAGGCCCACAAAAGTGCTCCCCAAACTGATCGCACCGAAGGCCCAGCAGCTCCCCTTTGAGATGTGGCCTAGGCCTCTTCCAAAACAGCCCACACCGAAGGACTACCAACAGACAAAGATCATCAAAACGAATCCTAGGCCACTTGCCGAACGGCAAGCATGGTGCAGAAGGCAGAAGGAGGCTCACGAAAAATCTCCTTAGGTCCAGGCTCTGCCCAGCTCCAAGGCAAATCCAGCTCCAAATCCCAGCTGTTGTTGCAGCCTTCTCCTTTCTCTAAACACTAACTAAGGGCCCAAGATCACCTTCCAAAGGCCTAGCTCCACTCGACAAACTATTCAGCAAGGTCTGAACACCTGCCGAAGGATCAGAGCACAACAGAAAATCAGATATCAACGCTCCAAATCAGCTTGCCAAAGACCCCAACACTTTCAGCGAGGTCTTAAAATTTCTCAAGCCACCCTTGCCGAACGGCAGGGGTTGAGCTTTGGATAGAAACAACTCCTCCTGCCGAAACAAAAAGGCCCAGCCACGCTTTAAAAGGGAAGGGCCCAACTCGTGTAGCTTAGCCAACTTTACGAAGCCCAGCTACATTGACCCAGCCCCAAGCTTGCAACCAACCCAGCTCAAGTGATCCGGACCTAGCTCCAGACTTGCCAAGAAGAACCCGCCGAACAAAAAATGAGCACAACATATATATAGTTTCTCAACCCACCCTTGCCGAACGGCAAGGGTGAGCAAACACAAACTGGCTTCACAAGATACAAGAGGCCAAGCTCTTTTTACTCACCAAGCTCACCAGCTTCACCAAAAGCTTAGCTCCAGACGACCTAGCCCCTCATCCGAAGGCACAACCTCGAGCTGACCTGCGGTTGGAACCAGCCCACTCAATTGCGAACGGCAACCTCCGTGTAAGAACTTTGGGAGAAGCCTCAATCACTAGTGGTGCCAGGACCACAACAGCCCTTCTCACTTCAACCCTTGCCGCAAAACGCCGAAGACCGAGACTCGAAGAGATCCAAATAGTGTAGCCTAAACTTGCCAAAGGTCCAGCTCCGATCTCTTCCTTCCAAGAATCAACTCCGAACCCAGCTCCACTCTTGCTGAAGGGGTACACGAAAATACAATACACCGGTGGCTCACCTTGCGAGCCGTGACCAGCACCTTCGGATTCCTACAACGGACCTCACGAAAATGGCTTTCCATCGCCCTGCCGTTCGGCAAGGTTCGATCCAAAGTCTAAAGCCGGCCCGACTCCACGGCTTGACAAAAACCCGTGCACTTCCAAAACTCCAATGGTCCGGCTCCAAGAAAATTATCAATATCCCAGCCTCACTAATCTGCCGAAGGAACAAAGGAACACCGCAGGCCTCCAAAAATCTCAAACAAAAACCCTAGCTGCCCTTGTCGAGCGACAAGGGCTATGCTGAAATTAGAGCAACCCCCAACGAACAAATCTTTGAACTACAAACCTCGACTCGAGCCAAGGTAGCCAGGAGTCCAGCTCTATTCACGTTGACTCTGTTCTCACCGAACCCAGCTCCATGGATTGACAGGGGACCCACACAAGACCCAGCTCATGCCAAGGTACCTAGCCCTTTTGATTTTACCTTGCCGAACGGCAGGTTTTGATTAAAGGAGATCGCACATCCCCTCCAACCCCAGGGCCTAGCCTTGGTGCCAACATTTCAAGGCCCAACCTTGGCCAACCAAAAGCCCAGCTTCTTGTCTAAAAATTCCGAAGCCCAGCTCCAAGCCAAGAAGGCCTCTCACGTTGGTCCAAAAACAAGGTCCTGTGGGTCACCTCCACAAACAGGCTTGGAGGCTCGGATTGGCGCCATGCCAAAGGCCCAGGGGCTTAACCCCATACAGAAGTACATGGAGGCCTCAAGTTGCTACCAAGAAAAAAAATTAAAAATTAAAAATTAAAAAAAATAAATTTTATTTATTTATTTATTATTATTTCTTCAAATAATAATAAAAAATGCACACTTGCATTTTTCCTTTCAGCACCCTTGTCATCACGTTCCTACTTTCTAAAGCCATCACTTGGTTACCAAGGATGCATGAGCCAAGGCCATAACTCAGCCTCCCTGTTGAACGGCAGGACCCGGGTCGTAAAGAACTAAGGGCCCACAAACCTCCTTGCCGAAGCTGGAAAGGCCCAAGCCTACTTTTCTCTCCTAAAGTAGCCATCTTTGCTGAACACCAAGTGTGCACTTGGCACAATTCCAAGACCAAACTCTTGTTGAAGCTTCAAGGCCCCAGCCTCTACCGAAGCTCAGCTCCATAAAACCCAATCTCGGCATCCTTGCTAAAAAACCCAAGTACCCAGCTACCTACGGTTCTAAAGGCTCACACAGCTCGTACCATACCTTCCAAGTGTTGACGCAACTTCTAGCTTGCCAACTTGGGGGACTAGGGAACGTCCTACGGCTCCCACTGAACCTGGAATGCTCGGTCATGATTACACAAAATCTAACAAGTTCCCAACCCAGAAGTTACTTCTTGATCGTGAACTTGGGGGACTACAGTTTACACCATAATCAACCGAGCATATCCGGCATCAAAGCATCAACACCGTGACATGTGTCACCACCACAGTGACTTGCAAGAGTCCCACATCGAAATTCTATGCAAACCTCCCACTTTCACCTCCCTATAAATAGGGAGTAGTATCATGTGAAAAGGGGACTTCCTCTCTCCACTTAGAAGAGGATCCGGGTCTTAGAGCTAGACCCTAGGGCCGGGGACTCTCTTCTAGATCCCTGACCTAGGCATCTCACTTGTTATCTTTATATTCGGGTCCAACCTCATGTACAAATGTAATCATACACTATTATAATAAGAACATATTTCTCCGTGGACGTAGCCCATTCATTAAGGGTGAACCACGTATATCTTGTCTTCTTTACATTTATCGCTTGCCCAAGTCTTTATACACATGCTTAAGGTCCTCACCTTCATTCATCATCCATCACACCTCATCACTAAGTTGGACTCAATCTTGGCCTAACCATTTTGAGCATCAACAAGTGGGAATCTTGTTGTGTAAAGCAAGAGATTTCCATCAGATTGTAATATAAACTGGAATCTTCCTTGTGAGTAGTTCGTTTCTGTATAGCGAGCAAAGAGTTTGCCGTTCTGATTTAGAGTCTGTGTGGGTAGGATTGTATCAGTTGGTACATCAAAAGTCTCCCACAAATTGGTTGAGTTTGTGTTGGCCAGCACAAAATTCCCAGCAGAATTAGCACTCCATACCTGTCCGCCTTCCGAGTTTCTAAGCATGAGCATTCCATCACTAGTAAGTTCAACTTTGGATCATTCTTGCACTAGATCATTCCGATTGGCTGAACACACTATGGTTCTATCTGGTATTTTGTTGAACCAGATGGATAGCAGGAAGCCATCTTTTCCGATCTGTCTGAAACCAAAAGCAAACTCACCAGATGGCGATGGCCAGGACAAGTTATCATTAAGTGCAGCGAGGGATGAACCTAAAGATATGTTTGTGGATGTTTGAGCAAGGGAGGTGCATGGAAGCAATATAATAGGGAAGAAGCAGAAAAGACATAGCAATGCAGAAGCCATCATAAGATTACTTAATTACTTCACTGCTATCAAATTTATCAAACTGGACTGCGATCTTAAACAAAAAATACTAGATGAATATTCTATGGACTTTAAAACATATTATTCAAGTCACAACCACACAATTTCCAGCGATTATTGGGGCAATAATGTCTGTCAGTTTGCGTATGTTTCGGGCACAAGTTACAGGACCTGAGTCTAAATGCACCAATGTAAGGTTTGGAATCATGCATTCTGCTACTTTTTAAGTCACAAGTAATAAGCTCGTCTTCACCAATGACCGAGTAAAAGTTCCGTGGTAGATTTACAGTTGGAGCTTTAAATTTGCCTTTTCGGGTCATGGGTGCAATAACTTGGAAGCTGCCTTCTTTGAATCCTTCAAACACATTCCTCTCAATCCTGCTTTATGTCTAGGAGTGAGATGTGTTAAGTGTATAGTGAGATGCTTCTTTCCTGTCCTCCCTGGCCTAAAAGAAGCATTCTTTTTCTAACCCCCTCATTGGGTTGCAGCCAATTTTCAACATTCAAAATTGAATGTGGTCCTTGAGGGAAAAAAGATGTTATTTTCATCATTTGTACTCCATGAATGGCCATAGATCATTCAATCAAACCCATGAATTTTTATGACCTCTCCATATATGAATTTTGAAAATGATACAGTATGAAGATGTGAAAAGAAAGAGTGATTGGCTCCGAGGGTGCTATATCCAACTCAAGGGTACAAATTTATTCATGGAAAATCAATTAGAAGTACATTTGAGTCTTTATTTGGTAGAAATTTTGAGACAAACAACAACAAAAGTGTGAGTGGCAAACAAGGTGGCAATGACCTGATGAAAAAAAAAAAACTTTTTGGGCTTCCCTTTCGTGCAACGGGGGGGAGCAACGTTTGCATGGCTACGCTGATTTTCAGTATGGAGACTTAACTTTTAACTCCATAAAACTTTATTCAATCTTAGACTTTTCAAAGTCATGTACTTTTTATACAATTAGAAATCCAGCCTTTCCTATATTATATATGTTTGCAAGTCTTTTTCAATCTTTATATGCAGGGTAATCACTTGGAAGCTGCCTTCTTTGAATCCTTCAAACACATTCCTCTCGATCCTGCTTTATCTTTATGAGTGAGGTTTATTAAGTTTATATGAGATCAATTACCCTAATCTCTGAGTCTGCTCTGATTTCACTATGTTTATATTGCATATGCATAATTTTTCAAGTTCAGATAAACATGTACGCCATAAAAAATTCATCGCGGTTTATATGTGGAGCACATGATCAAATACTGAAAATACCATCTTTTATTTATGTAACAGAAAATAAAATAAGAAAATACCATTTTTTCGCTGTTCATTTTTTCATGCAATGTTGTTAACAAGTGGGGTTGACATGATATCTTTTACTGTCAAACGGAGATTTTGTGAAGCGAGTTTGCAGCACATTGGCTTTTTATTTATGCTCAAAGTTATACATTGACAAGAAAGCAAGTTTTGAGTAGCTTAATGAAACCTTATTCACTAGGATGACAAGGAAAGTGATGAAAAACGTAGAACAGAGACAAACGAAACGAAATGGTACAACAACGATTATATATATTTATAGTATTGAACTTATGAAAGAGGAGGTGGAGCTGAGACTTCAACAGTTCCTTCAAGCATCAGTGTGACTTTCTTCATGGTGGGTCTGAGTGATGGATCCTCCTGAATGCACCATATTGCAATCATCACATACTTCTCCATCTCGTTGATGTCATTGATTTCCTCATCATTCTCGAAGAGCTGGTGCAGCTTCTTTTGCATATAGCAATCATATGCCCAATCAGCTAGTATCATTTCATCTTCATTGCCTGCCACTTCTTCAAAATGCTTCCTGCAGAAAATAATCTCTAACAACAAAATGCCATAGCTGTAAACATCAACCTTGACTGTGATAGGTACGCTTCTGAACCATTCAGGGGCCACATACCCTCTGGTTCCCCTGATAGCAGTCATGCTTCGAGTCTGGTCCAATCTCAAAAGCTTCGCTAATCCGAAGTCAGAAATTCTTGCTGTGAAATAGTCATCAAGAAGAATGTTTTGAGGCTTGATGTCACAATGAACAATTTGGCTGCTGCACTCCTCATGCAAATACAAAATCCCTCTTGCAATTCCCAAGGCAATTTGCCTTCTCTGGTACCAGTTTGGCATCGATTCTCCAAAGAGGAAGCTTGCTAGAGAGCCGTTGCTCATAAACTCATATACCAGAATTCGGTGCTCCCCCTCATTACAAAATCCAAGTAGCTGGACTAAATTTCGGTGATTTGTTCTGCCGATAGCACTCACTTCAGCTTTGAATTCCAAATCGTTTTCTCTGACCTTAGCGTCTAAACATTTGACAGCAACACACCTTCCAGTATCAGACGCTAAAACTCCTTTAAAAACTGTTGCAGAAGAACCACGTCCTAGTTCTTCCTTGAATTCGTTCGTAGCATTTTTTAGCTCCTCATAAGTGAAATCCTTCAAATTCATGCCTGACATGACTGGATGAGGTTGATTGACCTTTTCTTTTCTAGAATAGACGTGAGAAACAACCAAATAGGTTATTAATGGTAAGAGGATGTTCAGAACCCCCGAGCTAATCAGAGCTGTCTTTTTCATGTTTGCACCTCCACATGATCTCAAAGTAGAGTTGTCTTTCCCAAATTTGATCAGAGCTTTTGAATTAGTCTCAATCCTCCCGTTCGAAAAAGGCAGTCCCTTCTTGAAACAGTCTCTGGCGGGGTTGACAATTGCAGCAGCACAAAAACAATCATCTAGGCAATTCTGTCTGCACCAATCCTCAGTTACCCCCTGAAAATTCTCATAATCCCCACCAGGAAAATTCGTGTTTTGCATCTCTTGAAAATCAAAGAAATGCTCTGGTGAGGCTTGGTCACAACTTTGTGGAACAAATTTAGGTTTACATCCTTTGCCCTCATCATTTGGATCAATAAAGGTGTAACCATGAGGGCACTCGCAACCTTCATCTCCAAGCCTACATAAGCTGTTGAATCCTGAAGATATGTTTCTGGATGTTTGAGCTATGGTGGAATATGGGAGAATCATGAAAAGGAAGAAGCAGAGAAGATCGAGCACGGAAAAAACCATGGTAAGATGAGCGTTTTGCTACAGCCTACTAGGAGTGAGATGTATTAAGTGTACAATGAGATGCTTCTTTCCTGTCCTCCCTGGCCTAAAAGAAGCATTCTTTTTCTAACCCCCTCGTGGGGTTGCAGCCGATTTTGGACGTTCAAAATTTAATGTGGTCCTAGAGGGAAAAAGATGTTACTTTCATCATTTGTACTCCATGAATGGCCATAGATCATTCAATCAAACCCATGAATTTTTTATGACCACACAATTTCCAGCAATTATTGGGGCAATAATGTCCGTCACTTTGAGAGTCCGTATTTAAAAATATATATATATATATATATATATTAAAGAGGAATAAACATTATTATATATTTATAAGTAATTATCTTAGATATATATATATATATATATTGTTTTACTATTCCAGTAATTATAAGCATTTTATTTTATTAATTATTTTTATATTTTTATATATGTTCAATTGAATGAGAGGCTTTGTTTTAATATATATATCATTATTGTCTTAGAATGTGTTATAAAACGTCATAATTCATGGTGTAGATTTTTTTAGAACTTAATTATATACATGCACTGTCTTTCCAACTTATCTCGATTCTGCTTGTGGTGAAAAGCGTCTCAAAGTACGTGCAAAAAGCTGTCTCACGTTACCCTTTCCATCAGTTTTTTGAAGTTCCGTTCACAATATTCTGTTCATCTCCCCAAAATTCGAGCAGTAGCCCCTCCCCTTTATTACTGTTCATCGCTTATTTACCCTCCAAAACTCAGAAATTTCCTAACCAACACAACTAGCAGCAAGAACAACTCGAGAGGTTGAAAAATCATACCGGATCGAAGAAAATGGTGCTCGGAATCGCGACGAGCAATTGAGATTTTTGGTAAAAACCAGCCAATTTCTTGCTTTTTCGGTGATCCAGACGACGGTTGGCAGCGGTGAGATGTGAGGGTGGTAGAGGACAACGTGCTGGTTCTTTTGATATCCATGTCGCTTGGGGTGGCGGAGGAGGCGATGGCAGCCCAAAAGCTGGTGCGATGAGCGGTAACAAATGGGAGGAGCTGCTGTTCGGAATTTTGGGGAGATGAACGATAACGTTGAACGGAACTTCAAAAAACGAAAGGGTAAGCGTGAACATTTTGCACGCTGGGGGTACTTTGAGCGTTTTCACGATGATAATCTGAGATAAGTTGAAAGCACGAGCATGTACATAATTAAGCCATTTTTTTATGTGGGTCATAGATTACTAATTGAAGGTGTAGATTACTAATTGACCTGTTTTAAACTTGCAAGCTGTTGGGATAATATTGAAAGATATAGTTGAGTCATTAACTCACCAGTACGTGTCTTCATAATATCCATTCTCATCTTGTAATGCCTTGGAGTGGAAGGAAAATTACTTGGGCACTGTTGGGTTCATTTTTACACATGATTTATCATGTTATTCACCCAATATTTTGAGTTAGTTCTTAACTTTTTATAGCTTTTTACTTCCTTTTTGTGTTTTCATAGGTTTTACCTTGGTTAGAATGAAAATGAGCTAAAAATGCATTATTGGTTATAAATTCTGTTTTTGTTCATTTTCGTAGGTCAACTTCTTGGCCTTGGATCAGCATCCTCTGGTGCTCGGATGAGGTGAAGATCTTCATGAAACTTGTTGCAATGGATGTTAACTACAATATATCCAAATTTGAGCTCCATTGAACAAGTATAGCCTATCCAACTGATCCATAATTTTATCATAGCTCCAGAGATTTGTCTTGGGCCAGCTTTCACCTCCACTCGATGTCATCTTATTTCTACTTGTTACCATACCATTTGGTAACAATGAATTACCTTATTGAAGTGGGAATTTCTGAGATAAAGAGCATCTTTGTGAAGACAAGAACCAAAGAGCCCATCATGACATAAAGAAAAGAATGATTATGTTATTGATGGGTGAGTTGGAAAGGAGGAGAGAGAAGGATGGGCAAAGGAGAATGAATGTGCATCAGCTATTCTTGAATCATTATTCAATTTTGCAGAGATTTTGGGAGCTTGAGAGCTAGAGGAGGAAGACAAGGGCAGCCAAGCAAGAAGTGCAAGAAGATTTCCACCATTGAAGACCTTAAGCCTCCATCACTTATACAAAATCTGTAAACTCTCTTTCTAGTTTTGTTTTGAATTTGTGTTTGAAATAAGTATGAGGAACTAAACTCCATAGCTAGGGCTTAAGTTGAAGCCCTAAACATGAATACTCTATTGTTTTGATGCTTGAGTGTATGAATTTCTAGATGTTGTTGATAAATTCTCATTCACTAAATTAATCTATCCTTGAAGTACCTCCTTAATCGGGAACTTGGGGGACTCCTGTTAGTACAATATCTGGCCAAGCACTCCTAAGCTAATCCAAGCAAAGGGAAGAGAGTCCCACATCGACAAAACACAAAAAGAGGGGACTCTCCCTCACCTATAAAAGGAGACTCCTCTCCTTCAAGAAAAGAGAGAGTAAGGCGGGCTATTAGGGTACCATATGGCTCACAAGGGCCTCATGGGCTTACCCCTAAGCCCATTTACAAAGCTCACGGATCATTTGCCTTCAGCCAGATCCTCAACCTTCGGCCATCAGCCTTCGGCACCTTTCCATCATTCGACGCGTGCGATGTCTTCACATCCCCAATGATTGAATCGGCCTTGACCTTGGCCTTCGGCACCCTTCCATCATTGGCGCGTGCGATGTCTTCACATCCCCAATGATTCGAATCGGCCATCAGCCTTCGCCTTGGCACCTTTCCATCATTCGGCGCATGCGATGTCTTCACATCCCCAATGATTTGGAATCGGCCTTGACCTTGGCCATCGACCTTTGGCACCCTTCCATCATTCGGCGCATGCGATGTTTTCACATCCCCCCAATGATTTGGCATCAGCCTTCGGCACCTCATGATGAATCTTCTCCCTTACGATGTCAAGGCATGCCGAACGGCACCTCCCAAGAGACATATTTTCATTCCATGCCTGCACACAAGAGAAAGCGAAGAAGGAGCTGAAGCATTGCTTGGCCAGTGCATTGACGATTACAAGTCCCCAATCATGAAGTACCTCATTAATCGGGAACTTGGGGGACTCATGTTAGTACAATATCTGGCCAAGCACTCCTAAGCTAATCCAAGCAAAGGGAAGAGAGTCCCACATCGACAAAACACAAAAAGAGGGGACTCTCCCTCACCTATAAAATGAGACTCCTCTCCTTCAAGAAAAGGGAGAGTGAGGCGGGCTACTAGGGCACCATATGGCTCACAAGGGCCTCATGGGCTTACCCCTTAAGCCCATTTACAAAGCTCACGGATCATTTGCCTTCAGCCAGATCCTCAGCCTTCGGTCATCAGCCTTCGGCCATCGCATTCGGCCCTCGGCCTTGGCCATCAGCCTTGGCCCTCGGTCTTACGCCATCACCTTGGCCCTCAGCTTTCGGCCCTCAGCCTTCGGCATTCTTCCTCCTCTCCTTAGGTCTAACCCTATGTGCAATGTATACAGTCTTTAACATAATGATAACATACTTCTCCGTGGACATAGCCCATTATTCGGGTGAACCACGTACATTTGTCTTCTATATGCATGCCTATACCGAATGCTCTCACATACCGAGGGTCCTCACCTTCATCATCCTCCTCCTCATCTTTAAGTTGGTCTAATTACTACCCGTTTAGTTTTTACCTCCAACAAGACTGATGAAGAATGACTTAAAATACTCACCATGACTACCTAATTATTGAGGATTCTAGTTTTGTTTGATCAATTTGGAGCCAAATACTCACCTCAATTACCATGACTTTTGATGTGTTATTTCTTCTCTACTTCATCCTTTTCATGTTTGTCCCTTGTTCTACCGAAACTCAAACTTACAGAAACATATCTTTAGGTTCATCCCTCACTGCACTAAATGATGACAACTCATCATGGCAATCACCTTCTGGTGAATTTGCTTTCGGTTTTCGACAGATTGGAAAGGATGGCTTCCTACTAGCCATCTGGTTCAACAAGATAACCGAGAAAACCATTGTGTGGTCAGCCAAAGGGGATAATCTTGTCCCACAACGATCCAAGTAGTTGGACTAAATTTCGGTGATTTTTTCTGCCAATAGCACTCACTTCAGCTTTGAATTCTAAATCATTTTCTCTAACCTTAGTGTCTGAACTTTTTACAGCAACACACTTTCCATTATCAAACACTAAAACACCTTTAAAAACTGTTGCAGAAGCACCACGTCCTAGCTCTTCCTTGAATTCGTTTGTAGCTTTTTTTATCTCCTCATAAGTAAAATACTTCAAATTCATGCTTGACATGACTGGATGTGATTGATTCACCTTAGCATTTCTAGAATAGACACGAGAAACAACCAAATAGGTTATTACTGGTAAGAGGAAGTTCAGGACCCCATAGCTACTGAGGAGCACTGATCCAACAAGGATCAGAGTTGAGTTATCCTTCTTTTTTGTGTTTGCACCTCCAGCTGATTTTAAAGTAGAATTGTCTTTTCCAAATTTGATCAGAGTTTTCCCACTAATACTAGAGTCAATCATCCCATTCGAAAAAGGGAGTCTCTTCTTGAAACAGTCTCCGGCGGGGTTGAAAATTGCAACAGCACAAAAACAATCATCTAGGCAATTCTGTCTGCACCAATCCTCAGTTACCCCTTGAAAATGCTCATAATCCCCACCAGGAAAATTCTTGTTTTACATCTCTTGAAAATCAAAAAGATTCGTCCCTGGTGAGGCTTGGTCACAACTTTGCGGAACAAAGTTTTGTTTGCATCCTCGGGGCGCATCATTTGGATCAATAGAGTTGTAACCATTAGGGCACTGGCAAATTGGTCCTTCATCTCTAAGCCTACATAAGCTGTTGAATCCACATGCACCACCACCCACACCTTCCACAATTGACAAGCAGATATTCGGAGGTACAAAAGTGGAAGTAGACCAAGCCACCGGCCACCTTCCGGCACTTGAGCTAGTACTTTTAGGATAAACATAGTGTCTCAAAACTCCATCATACTCTAAAGTTGCTCTCTGGTAGAAATCTTGTATTGAAACTGCATTTGGTGATATGGGATTGAGTACGCTTCCATTCCTGGATGCAAGGTAAGTGAGGCCAGACTGGTTGAAGATGACCTGAAATCCAATATCTGTTTTGGTTGACCAATAAGAAGAATTGACAGAGTCTTGTGGGAAATTTGTAGTGTAAAGTGCGAGATTTCCATCAGATTGTAGTGCAAACAGGAATCTACCTTTTGAGTAATTTGTAGCCGTGTAGCGAGCATAGAGGTTGCTGTTTTGATTTAGAGTTTGTGTTGGCAGGATTGTATCAGTTGGTTGATCAAAACTCTGCCACAACGTGCTTGAATTTTGGTTGGCCAGCACGAAATTTCCAGTGTCTAGCATGGCTGCATAGGCAACTCCAGTACCAGCAGATTCAGCATACCATATTCTCTTGCCAGTTGCATCATTGAGCATAAACTGGCCATCACTTGTAAGTTCAACTTGGGATCCTTGTGGCACAAGATTATTCCCATTGGCTGACCAGACAATTGTTCTCTCTGTTATCTTATTGAACCAGATGGCCAGTAAGAACCCATCTTTTCCAATCTGTTGAAAACCAAAAGCAAATTCACCAGATGGTGATGCCCACAATGAGTTATGTTAGTATGAAATTTGTATTGTCATTTCCTAGACTCTAGCATAGGTTGGGAGTTAGTGTGTGAATATTGTTTACTAGATGTTTTGGCGCAACACATTCAATCCCAGATTTCTGAAGCATGACTTGACCGATATGAGAAACTGATTTCAAGTAAATCATGACATAATCATGCATTCATTATAGGATTCCTAATTGGAGTTATTTTTCACTCAAAGTATTTTTATCTTAATCTTATTTTTAATAGGATTAGATTTTATCTCTTGATATTATCTCTTAAGGAACTATATATGTCTTGGATTTTTTAAATTAGTTTGTATTATTTATGTCTTGGATGTTTACATACAGTGTCTAAGGAACTATATATGCATACTAGTACTATCTTCAAGCACAAGCAGAGTTGTTCAAGTGACTTACTCTTCCAGTGCGCCTCATTTTTCCTCATGCACACCATTTCAGTACAAAATGGAACAAGATACGCATGAGTTACAGTAAGTAGAGAGAGTAACGGGGTGAGAGAAAGAGGGAGAGAGCAGTCCCACATCGACGTGGAGATAGAAGAGAGGTCAAAATGTGTTGTATAAAAAGGCGAAAGGAAATTGAAAGAAAGCATGATCCTTCAGGCAGAAACGGGATATGATGAGTGGTCAGTATTCGCAATAATTATGCGAGAGATGGGTGTCCGCCCCAAAGCCTGGTTACGACAATTGGGCACCCTAATCTTTGTACCATCTGATCCCTATTCTCTCAATAAGCACCAAACACTAATTCAGTTTTAGACTTTTTTCAATTTTTTTTTTCTTTTTCCATTTTTGTTTTGGAAAATAATATTTTGTTTTGAGTTGCAAAGTTTTTGTATTGATGTTAGTGCTTTTGTATTCTTGCTGGGTTACGGAATGCTCAAGAGGAAAGAAGGAAGAATAGAAGAATATGCAGAATGATGAAATGCTCTGCCTCTCTCATTCTGAAAATGCAGAGAGACAATGTATATTTCTTATCTGAGAAATGAGCACACAAAACGTGTACTGCATGACCATTTTCCTTAGCTGGATACACACAAGCATCATATTGTATCTCAGCCATTCATTTAGCTATACTAAGATCTCTACGCGTGGCTTATTTGAGCCTTATATTTTGGAGCCTTACACCTGCCATTCTAAGAGACTAAGTGCATTCACTATTATAGTTTTAGGCTTATGCTAATCAGCTCATTACTTACAGTTCTACGGTTGAGTCCACAATCAGATCAGAGACAGAAATATAGATATCCAGAAATCAATGATAATTGCGATCACTTTGATTGACATATAATGAGGATGGATTTGGTGGGACGGAGACTTCAATAGTCCCTTCAAGCATCTGTGTGACATTCTTCATGGTGGGTCTTATTGATGGATCCTCTTGAATGCACCAAAACGCGATCATCGCATACTTCTCCATCATCTTGATGTCACCCATTTCCTCACCATTATCATTCTCCAATAACATGTGTATTGTCTTTTTCTTGTAGCAAGCATAAGCCCAATCAGCTAGTATCATTTGATCTTCATTCTCTATTTTTGGTTCATAATGCTTCCTGCAGCAAATTATCTCTAGTAACAAAATGCCAAAGCTATAAACATCCACCTTCACTGTGACAGGAGAGCTTTTGAACCATTCAGGGGCCATATACCCTTTTGTTCCCCTGAATCTAGTAGTTGTTCGAGTTTGATCCATTTGCAAAAGCTTGGCTACTCCAAAGTCAGCAATTCTTGCGGTGAAAGAGTCGTCTAGAAGAATGTTTTGAGGCTTAATGTCACAATGTATGATTTGGCTGCTACACTCTTCGTGCAAATACAAGAGCCCTCTTGCAGTTCCTAAGGCAATTTCCCTTCTTTGATCCCAGCTGGGCATTGACTCTCCAAAGAGGAAGCTTGCTAAAGAGCCATTGGTCATAAACTCGTAAACAAGAATTC
This sequence comes from Prunus mume, assembly GCF_029339155.1. Classification (NCBI taxonomy): domain Eukaryota; kingdom Viridiplantae; phylum Streptophyta; class Magnoliopsida; order Rosales; family Rosaceae; genus Prunus; species Prunus mume. The sequence goes on from NC_142698.1 coordinate 21,727,445, forward strand.
GGTGCTGCCCTTCGTTGCAGAATCCTAGTAGCTGGACCAAATTTCTGTGATTTGTTCTGCCAATCGCACTCACTTCAGCTTTGAATTCCAAATCATTTTCTCTGACCATACTGTCCAATCTTTTTACAGCAACGGATCTTCCATTATTGGATGCTAAAACTCCTTTAAAAACTGTTGCAAAAGCACCTCGTCCTAGTTCTTCCTTGAATCTGTTGGTAGCTTCTTTTAGCTCCATGTAAGTGAAACATTTCAAATTAATGCCGTGAACAACTGGATAAAGTTTACTCACCTTTGCTTGCTTAGAATAGATGTGAGAAGCAAACAAATAGGTTATTAGAGAAACAATCAAATAGCTTATTATTATCATCAACACTGATCCAACGAGGATCAAAGCTGAATTCTCTTTCTTTCTTGCACGTGGGACTTCTTGTCTATAAGTAGAATTGTCTATCCGTACTTTGATCAGGGATATCCAGCCAACACCCTGGTCGATCCTTCCATTTGAAAGGGGAATTCCCTTCTTCAAACAACCCCCAGTCGCTTTGTCAAAAACGGCAATGGCACAGAAACAATCACTTAGGCAACTTTGCCTGCAAAAATCCTCATTTACTTTCAGAAAATGCTCATAATCTCCATTAGGCCAATCTGTGTATAGCATCTCTTGAAACCCGAAATGATGCGTTTCAGGTGAGGTTTCATCGCAATTTTGGGGAACGAAGTTTTGCTTGCATCCTTTCCGCTCATCATTTGTATCAATGGATGTGTAATTCTTTGGGCACTGGCAAACAATTTGTCCTTCATCCTCATGTTTACATAAGCTGTTGAAACCACATGCACCACCACCTATTTTTTCTGAAATTGCAGTGCAGATATTTGGAGGTTTGAAGGACACAGTGGACCAATTCCTGGTCCCCTTTCCCTCACTTGAGCCATTGCTTTTGGGGTAGATATAGTGCCTCAAAACTCCATCAAAATCAAGAGTTGCTCTCTGGTAGTAATCGTGCATTGAAACCTCCTTGTTTGATACCATGCTAAGTAGGCTTCCGTTACTGTCTGTAAGGTAAATATAGCCAGACTCATTGAAGATGACTTGAAAGCCAACACCCTCAGTTTGGGTTGCCCAGTAACGAAAGTTAGGAGACTCCAATGGAAAATTTGCTGTATAAAGAGCAAGAATCCCCTTAGACTCTAGAGTAAACAGGAACCTTCCTTTTGAGTAATTTGTTTTCGTGTAGCTACCGAAGAGTGTGCTGTTTCGGTTTAGAGTCTGCATTGGTAGGATTGTATCAGTTGGATGATTAAAACTCTCCCACAAATTGGTTGAATTTCGGTTGGCCAAAACGAAATTTCCTGAATCAAGCATGGCTGCATAGGCAACCCCAGTAGCGGCAGCCTGCTCAGCAATGAACATTTGTGTGCCATTTGCCATATCATTCAGCATAAACTGGCCATCTGCAGTGAGTTCAACTGTAGATCCTTTTTGCACTAGATTGTTGCCATTGGCTGACCAGACAATACTTCTTTCCGGAATCTTGTTAAACCAGATGGCTAGTATGAAGCCGCCATCATTACCAATCTTTTGGAAACCGAAAGCAAACTCCCCAGATGGTGAGAGCCAGGAAGAGTCATCATCCTGAGCGGTGAGGGCTGAGCCTAAAGATATGTTATTGTAAGTGTGAGAAGTTGTGTGAAATGGCAACCGTAGAAGGATAAGTAGAAAGCATAAACAATATGGTAGTTGAAAAGCCATGGTAGGAAGTTAGATGAGTTAACACTGAAAGAGTAGTCTATGAACACCATTTCCATAGTAATGTATATGGCAATATTATTAAAATATTTTTTTTTGTCCAGCTTTGCAAATTCACCTATATTCAATCCATTAAAATCATCGAATATATATATACATTAATGTCATCGACAATCCATTAAACAGAGACTTGTTTTCATATATCTGGTTTCTCTTACTAATGAAAAAAGTCAGCAGGATTGCTTGGCTTCCAATGTGCCAGACAATATGTTAACTTAAAGAACAACGTTTGATGTATTTTATTTGACATCTTAATGGCAATCTCTTGTTTGTGTGTATGCGCCAATCGATGCTTTGTTCGGCACATTGATTTCCTACAATATATAGATGGTGTTGCCTGCCTTGTTAAATTTCTTCACACAATGACCTTCGTCACTATTGGCTTGTCTGAGTTAAATAAGCGTGTCGTATGATGTATTTTAATATATTTTAGATGCACATTAAAAATAAAAAAAATCATGCAGAGTCTTTGAGAATTCAGAGGTTGTTATGGATAGTTCAAAGCTTAAAGGGTCAAGCTATGCTGTCACTAAAACATAAAAAGTCCCAGGTATATTGAGACCTAGGATTATTTGAACAAATCTTCTGTAAGATTATTTGTACATATCTTCCTCAGAAAATTAGTCTAGACCATGAAGTTGAATCTTGAAGCCCTGTCAGGAAAATTATTTATAGATCAGAAAATTTATTACTAATTTCAAAGCAAAAATGTAGGGAATAATATGATATATAAATTAGAGGCCTAAATTAAAAAGTACCATAATTTATATAAAACAGGGGGAAAAAGTTAAGCATAAAGCATATAATTATTCAATTAACATATTAGTTAAAAATATTACATTGCAATTTTTGGGTATAGACCAAACGGGTGGTTGTTTGTTGGGCCCATAAACGATACCTATAGCTTAATAACTCCTACCCACCAAAAAGATACGTATAGGTTAATAACTCCTACCCAACAAAACGATGCGTACATCGTATTCCATTGTACGTTTGCTTTTAAAAAATGTGAACTTTACCGAGTTTTTAAAACATGTGCAGAACACGGATGTATTAATGAAAAATATGTACGTACGTGTATAATACATTATTAACCGTGAAAGTGCTAAATTGTTTATATGAAAAATAATTCTGAAAAAGTAAAAAATCAAAAGGGTACAATAGAAACTCGAGTAATGACCAATATTAATGAATAATGCTCTAAACTACTCTTATCGATAAACGAAAATCAGGGAAAACAATTTAAAAGAAAAAAAAGATCCAACTATATATATAAAGAGTATAGCAGGTCAGCTACACTCTTTATTAAAAAAATTAAAACAAGAAAACCAGTAAACCCAACTGGCTATAGTATTTATAAAAAAACAAAAGAGGGCCCACTCAGGGATTAGGCCCATGTGTCAAAATGCTGAGAGCCGATCGGCTATACTATTTTTAAAGAAACATTAATAAAACCGAGTGTAGCCACACGGCTATACTATTTTTGAAAAAAAAATACAAAACCGGGGTATAGCTGCTTGGCTATACTATGACCCGCTTAGCGCTAGCCGCCACGTCAAAAACAGTAAAGTTGCTTGGCTATACTATGTTTTAAAAATATTAAGGAAGAACAAGTATAGCGCCGCTCAGCGATACGATTTATAAAAAAAAGTAGGAAAAATCCTAGTATAATCGAGCAACTATACTATATGTTTTTTTTTAAACAATTAGAAAGAAACCTAGTATAGTTGCGCGGTTGTACAATTTTTTTTTTACAACCTGGTATTTATAGCTAGTAAAATATAGAACGGGAAAAAATACGAATAAAATGCGTATGTGTTTTATTCTACAAAAATTTTTGCAAATTACAACTTAAATTTCGACCACTATATTAATTTTTAATACAAATTATTTACATTTTCTTAATATATATAATTTGTATTCAATAATATGTGAGAATTATTTGTATAATACGTGAATTTTGTGTGTCTTATTGAAATTTTTGTAAAAAAATATATGTATTAAACATGAAAAATACGTACGTACCTATATAATATGAGTATTGTACATTGCTTTTCAAAAAATGTGAACTTTATTGACATTTTAAGACGTGTGCATAGCATGAATGTATTATTTAAAAATACGTACGTATGTGTATAATACATTATTAAATGTGTAAGCGCTAAATTGTTAATTGCTTTCATCTGTAATTATATGTTTTAATTATTTTTTCTTTAGTGAATAAATAAATATTTTAATTAACTTCATAAATTATATTATTTAATAAACGGTAATTAATTTTTTAATTTTTTAATTTAATAATATATTTAAATACTAGTTATTCACTAAGTAAATAATAATTAAAACATAACTACTAAATAAAGTAATTAGAAAAGAGAAACCAATATTGTGCTATTTAATAGCCGTGCGGCTATACCTTGAAAATATTCCATTGAAAGATTATAGCCGTGCGGCTATACCTTTAAATTTCTATTTATAGCGTATTCCATTAGGTCATCTTCTTCACCTGGTGGTGCCGCCGCAAGCTCGTGGAGCAGATCCAGCCAAATCCTCTTCGCTTAGTTTACCACAAGGTGCCGCCTAAAGCTCTCGGAGATGAAGGACCGGCCCAGGCGGACAGACCCGCCCAGGCCGCGCCTAGGCGGCCGCCTAGGCCGATTTTTCGAACTCATATGCATGTGTGTGATATCAAAAAACCAGTGGTAGGAAATGGAAGGTGATGAATGATTCTGACACAAACAAGGTACCACATGAATATAAAGTATGCTTCTGTTTGTGGCTGTAAGGTAAATAGAGCCAGACTGATTGAAGATGACCTGAAAACCACTACCCTCAGTGTGTGTTAACCAATAGACATAATTAGGAGTATCCAATGGGAAATTTGTTATATAAAGCGAGAGTGCTCCATCAGATTGTAGTGCAAACTGGAACCTCCCTCGTGAGTAGTGTGACGCCGTGTAGCTAGTGTGGAGTGTGTTGTTTAGTTTTATAGTCTGTGTTGGTAGGATTGTATCACTTGGTTGATCAGAACTCTCCCCTCAAATTGTTTGAATTTCCATTGGCCAGAACGAAATTTCCTGTGTCAAGCATGGCGCTGCATAGGCAACTCCAGTACCACCAAAGTCAGCAATCCTTTTTTGTTTACCTGTTGCAATATCATTGAGCATCAACTGGCCATGTGCAGTGAGTTCAACTGTGGATCCTTGTTGCACTAGATTGTTGCCATTGGCTGACCAGACAACAGTCTTTTCTGGTATTTTGTTAAACCAGATGGCTAGTATGAAGCCACCATCACTGCCAATCTTTTGGAAACCGAAAGCCAATTCCCCAGATGGTGAGAACCAGACAGAGTTATTGTTGTCCTTTGCAGTGAGGGACGAGCCCGAAGATATGTTGTTGTAAGTTTGAGCAATGATTGAAAATGGCAGTATCTGTAGAAGGAGTAGAAAGAAAAAAGGATATGGTAGTTCAAAAGCCATGGTACATAATTAAGGAGTTAATGGTGAAACTGCTGATGAGCATCATTTGCTATATATCTTTATATAATGCCATCATCTGTGGAGTCACCTACAGTACCTTAAGATCATCGACAATCCATGCTGACAGGACCCGCCCGGAATTTCCCGAACCCGGCGGATCCGTCTTGGTGCCGACATCATACGATGCGGGCCCACTTACTAAAACCCAAGACATCCTACCAAAATTTTGGCAGAGTCTCCCCTGTAAAAAGCCTAAACCAACAATAAACCACCTGCAATAATTTACATCAATACACAACCCAACTGCCAGCATGCTTTTACAAACTACAATCCAACACAAAATGGCCTCCGGCCTCAAGTAGTAGCCTAACATGGGCAATAACAGAGCATCTACAGAATTTGTTTACAACAAACAGGGGAGTAGGAAGAATTTATACAGACCCTATTAACAGACGACAAGTTCGGGCTCGTGACTTGCTCGAATGCCTTCAGGAGCAACTACTGTCTGGGGGGCGCAAAACAGAAAGATGTGAGTGGACAGAAATAAAGTTTCACTTTAAAACAACATAGTAACCCCACCATGTAAAAATAATGCTCTAGCATGCAGTTTCACAATTCAGAAACCAAAACTCAAGCACAAAAATCCCAAAGTCCAAAACATCTCCACATCTCAAGTCCACAAATCATTTCCCAAAATATATGCAACTCTCAACAACCCGTAAATACCCATATATAAATATATATATATAGCTAGGACTCTAGTATAGTATATATATACTCCTCTCCATACTAATGTACCGGGGAGACAATCCAACCGGGGGATTGTTAGCTGGTACGCAGGATTTCGAACACTAACCCGCGTCCGGGATGAGTAGTCCAACCGGGGGACGGAACTCCATAGCTCACACGCCGGCACTGCCAGCGACACGTGTAGCTCACAAATCTCATATCAAGTCCTACGCGCGCAGACGGTATCATCACCCCACCGGCACGCCAAGCGTGTGTGATGATACTCAAGCAATATACATACTCTCCCCATCGCCCACTGCCAAGCGACACGTATGGAAAGTGTCTCACACACCGCACGCCAGCGCCATGTGTGAGACCCGTAATCTCATGGCCTTCCCACCCCACCGGCACTGCCAACGACGTGTGTGGGAAGCCTAGTAACTAGGGAATGGTACTCACCTACCATACTCATATCTCACAACCATCCATCAAACTCCTATCTTTCCACAATCTCACCACAACAACATCTCATACTCTATACATAGACAATATAGATAGCCCTCCCAAAATCCATATCAACATAATCATCATACTCAAATATATATGTTCATATTTAAAAAATATATATCCAAGATATATAAACATATTCAAATCATCAACCAAAGACTTATTAAATCCAAGTCACCATCATTTAAAGTATATGCACAAAACTTTCATAATTAAAAACCATGCATATGCTTAAAACAAAGTCCACTCACAAGTAATCCCAAGCTGCCCGGCCCCGTGAGTCCGCCTGCTGCGAGTGATCAACGAAGTACCTATTCAAGATACAAATCCTTGATTAACGATGCGTACTTCCAAAAGCGGAAATTCGCGAAGAAATACTTAAATCCCCAAGTTCCGGTGCGCTCACGTCCAAAGGAACATCCTAAGGTCCGATTCTGATTGGAATTCGCTTCCCAATCGCACGGTGATCGCGATTTCCTAAACTTCACATTATTGAATCGGAACATCCGGGGCTCCGATTCACGATCCGCGAATTCCTATAGTTTTCTAAGAGTACCTAGATCAACATACTTCAATTTGGAAGCGATCCAGCGGTCAGAACTTATCGAACCGGATAGCGCACAATATGCGAAATCCGTTCGATAGTCAAACGATATCCAAATTGAGATCCGCGAAATCCTACGCACTCGTGACAGCCTAAGGATCTCAACAGGACGAAAAACAACTTCACCCACCTTGCCCACGCGCCGCCACACGCGCCGGCAGCGCGCGGGTTGTGTAGAGAGATTTCCGGCGACGGAAAATCTCCAAACCAACGTTCACCCTTCCCATCCTAGATACTACTCGAAGAATGGAGCAACTTTTTCAACTACGGCAACGTCCAATTCGGACGGCAAGTGGCCGGAATTTCAAATTGAAATCCGGCCAAAACCTAGATTTCCAATTCGGTTCCAAACTTCAAATTCGATCTAAACCTAACCCAAAATCAGCTAGAACACGTAAAAAGGAGAAAAAACCTCACCTGGTTCACCGGGATTGGACGGCGGAGCGCGGCGCAACGCCGTGAAAATTCCGACTTGAACGATCGATAACACGGCGGTTCGCGTTTTCCGGTCGGGATAACCGTGGGTTGTGATCGGGGCTTGAGGTGAGTCGAGCAGGACCGGTCGGCTCTTCGTTGGGCTGGAAGAACCGAAGAGAGAGAAAGAGAGGGTCGGGGGAGAGAAAGCGGGAGAGAGAGAGAGAGTGTGCGGGAGGAGAGAGAGAGAGTGAGGTGAAAATAGTAAAATTCTGATTTTTACTAAACCCTTCGGAAAATTTACGGTTACGCCACCGAACAAGTTTTGATCGCCAAAACTTCGTTAAATCTCGATTCAAGCCTATCCTTTGTCTACGGTTTCGTCTCAGTACCACCTACGCAACCACACCACTCACGGTCCCAAAATCTTCCCGGATAAGAAAGTGACCAAAATCACCCTTAACCCAGGAGTAATTTAATATTTTCCCTTATTTAAATTAAATAGGAAAATAAACGGGGTCGGGGTGTTACACATGCAATATATGTTTTACCTGAATGTGTTATGCTCTGGTTTCTGCCCACATAATTTTGCTGAAATGACAAACAAATGCAGTCCTCCCTTGATATACACAAAAAAATTCAAATGTTCTATGATATGATTTCTCTTGCTGTATGTATGTGCAAATTGAATCTTTGTTCGACATACGAAGAATCTGTTTAACTAAATAATGATTTCGTTCAAATACACGGTGTATGGACAGATATGGATATTTGTCTTTTTGGATCATTCCACACATATTTTTCATTGTTTTCAAAGCTTTCTGTCCCTGCCCTTGTTAGCCTCTTTCATGTGCAATGAACTTCGTCGTTATTGGTTCTTTAAAATATCAAACGATTCAAGGATAAGTGGAAACAAAACTCCCCAGATTGTGAGGGTAAGAAAGAGTTAGCATTCACAGCAGTGAGGGATGAGCCTAGAGATATAAATAATCCTCTTGAATGCACCAAATACATTTCCATCTTCTTCATGTCATCCTTTGCCTCATCATCATTCTCCAATAGCATGTGCAGTTTCTTTTGCTTATAGCATCCTTTGCCTCATCATTCTCCAATAGCATGTACATTTCCATCTTCTTCATGTCATCCTTTGCCTCATCATCATTCTCCAATCAGCTAGTATCATTTGATCTCATCCTCCATCTCTGCCTCATAATTCTTTCGGCAGCTGCAAGTAGTCTCCCAAGAATTGATTGAATTTGGGTTAGCCAGCACAAAATTTCCTGTGTCAAGCATGGCTGCATAGGAAACTCCAGTGCCAGCAGAATCAACACTCCATATCTGTTTGCTCTTTGCATCATTGAGCAGAAACCAAAGCAAATACTCCAGATGGTGATGCCCGAGAAAGATGTATCGTCTGTGCAATGAGGGACGAACCCGAAGATTTGCGAGTTGAAGAAGGAGAAGTAGAAAGCATAAGGGATATGCTAGTTCAAATGCCATGGGAGCAAGGAGCATATGCCTCCAGTGTTTAGAGGAGTACTTCATGGCAAACAGTTTATGAACATGGAAAAATCTGCCTAAGCGGCTGGTCTGGGAGCTGGGCGTGTAACACCCCGACCCCAAATTTATCCCATGTTTAATTAATTTAAGTGGAATTGAGAAATTACCCGTGGGATAGGGGTATTTTAGTCATTTTCTTACCCGAAAGGAATTTGGGAATTCGGTTGTACCGTTGCGTAGAGCACGGTAAGATGAGTCCGTAGACACGTAGTGGGCTCGAATCGGAGTTGTAATGAGAGAGATATGGTCAAAAGAAGCTCAGTGGCATAATCGTAAATATTTGGAAGATGGATTTTTGGTTAAAAGACGGAATTGCCCCCGTCACTCTCTCTCTCTCCCGCGTCTCTCTCTCTCCCGACAGCTCCTCCTCTCTCTCTTGAAACTCGGCCACCGTCCATGGCGATGGGACAGGGACCGTCTAAGGACGGCTCGGCCGCCGTCAAGACTGCCCTTCCCGACGTCGGCGCCGCGCCAGCCGGAAAATGCAAGTTTTGGCGGTTTCGCGAAACCGCGGCTCGATCTCCCTCCTCCGGCCACCGTTTCGGTGATTGAGGTATGGATTCCTACCTATTTTTCATGATCTAGCTGATGGTTGGGTAGGATTGCATCAATTTTGAGTGTAAATCATCCGATTTTCGATTTAGGTTTCGGCCGATTTTGCGATCGCGATTCCGGCCACTTCCGGTCAGTTTTTGGGGTATGTCCAAGAACAAAAGTGACTCCAAATTAGGTGTATTACCTAGGGTAGGAGTCTTGGCTCACGATTTGGAGGTTTTCCGGCGATGCGATATCGCTTTAGACACCATGCTGCCGGCGCGTGTGGCGGCGCGTGGCACTACTTTGTAGTTGAGGGCATTTTTGTCCCATTGTGATCCTCTCGATGTCATGAGCGCGTAGGTGTGCTCGGATCTCATTTTGGATGCTGTTAGAGTTCCGAACGGATATCGCATATCGCGTATTTTCCGGGTTCGCTAGGATTGGACCGTTGGATGGTCCTGAAATTATAATATGTTGATCTAGGTATTACCAGGATCGTGTAGGATTCGACGGATCGTAAAATGGAGTCCCGGATACTCCGAAAATACCAACCCTAGGGTTAGGGTTTTAGCGACCTTCCGATCGTGCGATCGTGAGCGATCCGACCGTCCGATCTAGACCAAACTTGCAGGACATGTGTCCTAGAGCTTGTAGAACCTATAGGAATTGTCGGATCATGATTTGGAGGTCGTGGGCCCCACGGGACTGTTTGACCAAGTTGGGTAGTTTGACCCCGGGTTGACCTCTAGACTTTCGTTGTGTAGTTCTATCATCCCAGGAGGGTTAGAATGACCTTAGTGACAGGTCTTGGGCGTTGTCGAGTTAAATGGTTTATGTGCGGATTTAGGATTTTATGTTATGATTTAAATTGCGGAAATTATCAGATGCTATGCCAGGGTTGAGGTTTGTATAGGAGTAGAATTTATATTATTTTATATATTCAATTGTGTGGATGTTTAAAAGTAAATAAAGCGATTGAATGTTAGCTTACAGCTATACGCACTACCCCACGTACCCTTATTGTGATCATGTTGAGGGTGGTGAGAATGTAGCGAGGCCCGATGGTGAGTCGCCGCGCGTCTTTGGATTAGCCGGCGTGTTGCAGACTCCACGTGGCGGGTGCGTCCGGCGTATGAGGAGATGTGGTTGTGTGAGGGTGGTGAGAATGTAGCGAGCCCGGAGGTCGCACGCGTCTTTGGATTAGCGGCGTGTTGGCGATGACCTATACGTGGCGGGTGCGTCCGGCGTATGAGGAGATGTGATTGTGTGATGGCTGGTGAGAATGTAGCGAGGCGAGTGGTGAGAATGTAGCGGTGCCCGGTGTGGTCGCACATCTTGGATTAGCCGGCGTGTTAGCGGACCCCATACGTGGCGGGTGCGTCCGGCGTATGAGGGGAGATATGGTTGTGTGAGGTTGGTGAGAATGTAGCGAGCCCGGCAGTGAGGTTGCAGCGTCTTTGGATTAGCCGGCGTGTTGGAGACCATACGTGGCGGTGCGTCCGGCGTATGAGGAGATGTGATTGTGTGAGGTGGTGAGAATGTAGCGGCCCGATGGTGGTCGCCGCGCATCTTTGGATTAGCGGCGTGTTGATAGACCCCATACGTGGCGGGTGCGTCGGCGTATGAGGAGATGTGATTGTGTGATGGTGGTGAGAATATAGCGAGCGGGTGGTGAGAATGTAGCGAGCCCGGTGTGGTCGCCGCGCGTCTTTGGATTAGCGGCGTGTTGATGCGGACCCATACGTGGTCGGGTGCGTCCGGCGTATGAGGAGATATGGTTGTGTGGTGGTGAGAATGTAGCGGGCCCGGTGTGGTCGCACGCATCTTTGGATTAGCGGCGTGTTGGCGGACCCCATCGTGGCGGGTGCGTCCCGGCGTATGAGGAGATGTGATTGTGTGAGGGCTGGTGAGAATGTAGCCAGGCCCGGTGGTGAGGTCGCCGCGCGTCTTTGGATTAGCCGGCGTGTTGAGGCCCCATACGAGGCCGGGTGCGTCCCGTCGTATGAAGGGTGATATTGTGATTGTGTTTGGTGGGTTGTGATGGATAAATATTAGAATATATGAAATGGGTATGGCTGTAATGGTTTATGTGATATTAGTAGCCAGGATAGATACGAAAGAGCTACGTGTGGCTTGATCCCTCGATGTAAGGGCACGTAGGCAGCCTGAAGTTACTAGGTGCAGCCACAGATTAGACCCCACTTAGGTGGTCTTATTGGGATTGGTTTGGACCTCGTTGTTGGTCCCAAAACTTGGTTGAATTGAGGCTTGTCCTGGGGACTAAGTGAGTGAAGGTGCGCGTGAGTAGATTTTGAAATTGTTATATGCATGTTTGATGCATTAAGTTATTTTAAAACTTTGTGGGCAGTTTTGCTAGAATCATTTGAAGGCCGGGGGCCATTTATGTAAATTGCATGAGATTGTATTGTGCATGCTGCCGGTTGGGTTATAAAATGCGTTCTATGCAGGTGGAAATTTTGGGAAAATGTTCAATTTACAGGAGGAGACTACATCGAAATTTTCGCAGAAAATCTCGTGCCCTTAATCCTCTATGGTAAACGAGGCGTAGATTTAAAGAGTGAACCCGGCATGGGTGTGATGCCGGGGTCTCCGCAGGTTCATCTCGGATTGCGGGAAATTGGGGACGGGTCTGTCAGGGCGTGTCGGTGGCTGCTTCTCTACTCTTCTCGACCCAACCAGTGGCAGCGACTTCTTATCCACTCGTCAGAGAAAGAGGAGAGACGATGGAGGTAGAGAGAGATCGGAGGTGAGAGATAAGTGAGGATAGGGCTCGTTGAAAAAAAGGTGAAGCAGTGTCAGTGAAACGTTGTGTTTCACTTATGGGCTGGTATTTTAACAAGGTTCTCTTATGGGCTTGGGCCCATATATAAATACATAAATTAATTGTGTTTTTATTTCAACCCTCTGCTTCGTAAGCATATATCATATGATTTTCTCACACACACACACACATATATATATATATATATGTCATGGTGGTATCCTAGCAGCTTGACTAAATTTTTGTGATTTGTGCCGCCAATCATGCTAACTTCAGCCTTGAATTCGAAATCATTCCAAAGGCGCAAAAGAGGAGAGACGATGATGGGAAATACAATCCGAGTAACTGCTTCCACCCCTTTTAGCATGCTAACCATTGCCACAGCCTCTCTTTACTGAAGGACAAACCCTTCAAATTTCCAAAGGCCTTGCGAATCGCCATTTTCATCATCTTCCTGGTTGCCAAGAATTTCTTAACCTATCTCAACAATGTTGCCGTGTTCCCTACCTCCTCCAACTGTCCAACTCACCCATTTCTTTTAACATGTATGCAGTGCGCGAGTGGCATTGCCTTTCTTTGATACAAGAAATGTCTGTCACCATAATTTCTCACCATCTACCTTCTTTGTATATTGAATTTTGGGTGACAGATCTAAATGCCCAGCTAATTGAGTTGCTGAATGATTGCTAAGTTCAGCTCATCTAATGGATCGTCTTCCTCATTGTCGTCGAAAGGGAAACCAATTGCACCTCTCAAACCTACATATCAAGTCTGTCTGGCCAAACACTCATGGTGCTGATGAGTATCTTGTTAATGCAAGCAAGCTTTGTGACAGACCCCCAGAATTTCCCAGCACCGGGGCGGACCCGTCTTGGTGCCGATATCACACGATGCCGGGCCCACTTACTAAGAATCCAAGACATCCTACCAAAATTTTGGAAGAGTCTCCCCTGAAAAATGCTCAAACCCAACAATATTCAACCTGTAATATTTACATAAAAAAAAATATATATTCTAACTGCCAGCATGCTTTTAACATACAACAATCCAACATAAAATGGCATCTGGCCTCAAGTAGTAACCTAACATGGCGATAACAGAGCATCTACAGAATTTGTTTACAACAAACAGTTGAGTAGAAGGAATTTACACAGACCCTAACAACTGCGAAAAGTTTGGAGCTCGTAACTGCTCAACGCTTCCAAAAGCAACTCTGCACTGGGAGGCGCAAAACAGAAATATGTGAGTGGACAAAAATAAAGTTTGGACTTTAAATCAACATAATAACCCCACCATGTAAAAATAATGTTCTAGCATGCAGTTGCACAATTCATAAATCAAAACTCAAAACACATTATCCCAAAGTCCAAAACATCTCCACCTCTCAAATCCACAACTCATTTCCCAATGATATGCAACTCTCATCAACCCGTAAACACTCATATCTAAATATATATATATATATATATATAACTAGGACTATAATATAATATATACTTCTCTCCATACTAATGTACCGGGGAAACAATCCAACCGGGGGATTGTTAAGCGTACGCGAGGATTTCGAACACTAACAAGGCGTCCGGGATGAGTAGTCAGCAACCGGGGCGGAACTCCATAGCTCACACGCCGGCACGCGCCAGCGACACGTGTAGCTCACAAATCTCATAACAAGTCCTACGCGCGCGTGAGCAGTATCATCACCCCACCGGCATTGCCAACGGCGTGTGTGATGATACTTAAGCAATAAGCATACTCTTCCCATACGCGGCCTGCCAACGACACGTATGGAAAGTGTCTCACACACCGCACGCCAACGACATGTGTGAGACCCGCAATCTCATGGCCTTCCCACCCCACCAGCACTGCCAACGACGTGTGTGGGAAGCCTAGTAACTAGGGAATGGTACTCACCTAACATACTCATACATCTCACAACCATCCCTCAAACTCACATCTTTCCACAATCTCACCACAACAACCTCTCATACTCTATACATAGACAACATAGATAGTCATCCCAAAATTCATATTAACATATTCATCATACTCAAAAATATATATATATATATATCCATACTCAAAATATATTGCCAAGATGTATAAGAATATTCAAATCCATCAACCAAATGATTATTAACTCAAAATCACCATTTAAAATATATGCACAAATCTTTCATCAATAAAACCATGCATATGCTTAAAACAAAGTCCACTCACAAATAATCCCAAGCTGCCCGGCCCCGAGAGGGTGCTTGAATAGTCAACAAGTACCTATTTCGAGATACGAACCCTTGATTAATATAACGTACTTCCAAAATAGAAATTCACAAAAGGAAATACTTAAATCCCCAAGTTCCCGGTGCGTGTACGTCCAAAGGAATATCCTAAGGTCCTGTTACAGTTTGGGAATCGCTTTCGATCGTACGGTTATCGCGATTTCCTAAATTTCAAATTATTGAATCGGAACATCCGGGGCTCCGATTCACGATCCGCAAATTCCTATAGGTTTCTAAGAGTACCTAGATCAACATACTTCAGTTTGGAAGCGATCCAACGGTCAGAACTTATCGAACCCGGATAACGCACAATATGCGAAATCCGTTCGATAGTCAAACGATATCCAAATTGAGATCCGCAAAATCCTACGCACTCGTGACAACCTAAGGATCTCATCAAGATGAAAAGAAACTTCACCTGCCTTGCCCACGCGCCGCCATACGCGCCTGCAGCGCGTGGGTGTGTAGAGAAATTTCCGGCGACAGAAAATCTCCAAATTACGAACCACCCTTCCAATCCTAGATACTACTCGACGAATGGAGCATCTTTTTCAACTACGGCAACGTCCAATTCGGATGGCAAGTGGCCGGAATTTCACATTGAAAACCGGCCAAAACCTAGGTTTCAAATTCGTGAATTTAAACTGCAAATCGATCAATTCCTATGCCACAGCCAGCTAGAACACAGAAAATGGATGAGAAACCTCACCTTACCCGTCGGAAATGGTGGCTGGAGGAGAGAGATCGAGCGGCTGGAAGTTCCAGTCGATTAGCTTTTCCGTGTTTTCCGGCGAATCCGAAGGTTCCTGAGCTATCTTGGCCGGGGAAGAGAGAGGGAGAGGTGGCGGTTCAACGGAACCGGTCTCGTCGGACGGGTGGTCGGAGGTGGTGGCTGTGAGGAGTTTTCCGATCCGATGAACAGTGACATGGGAGGGGGAAAATCGCAAGGGAGGAGAAGACGCGGGAGAGAGAGAGAGAGAGAGTGAGGTAAAAATGAAAAATCTGATTTTTACTCCAAACTCTTTGAAATATTTACGGTTTCGCCACCGAACTTGTTTTGATCACCAAAACTTCGTTAAATCTCCGATTCAAGCCTACCGCCTTTGTCTATGGTTTCGTCTCAGTACCACCTACGCAACCAAACCACTCGTGGTCCCAAAATCTTCCCGAATAAGAAAGTGACCAAAATTACCTTTAACCCAAGAGTAAATTAATATTTTCTCTTAATTAAATTAAAATATGAAATAATTGGAGTCGGGGTGTTACAAGCTTATCGTCATGGTGCTGATGAGTATCTTGTTAATGCAAGCAAGCTTATTGTCTGGAATGCGCTGTATGATAAAGAAACATGCATTTCATTGAGGGAAAAAGAACATGAAAATGCCAATGTTCGAAAAATCACTAGGCCGTAGTCGGGTGGTAGGCAGGGGCCTAGTGCCTGGAGGAGTAATTGGGGCCTAGACGTTTCTTTTTCTTTATTATTTATAATAATTTTGTATTTTAATTATAAATTTATAACAATATCATGCAAAATAAAATGATATATAAATTAGTTGGCTAAATTAGAAAGTACCATAATTGATATAAAACATGGGGAGAAAGTTTAGCATAAAGCATATAGTAATACTCTAATTAGTTAAAAAATTGGGGCATTTTGGAAAAAGCAAAAGGAGAGAAAAAAATTTTAAAAGAAGCAAAAATGGACAAAAATGCCCTTATTTATTTTTAGATTTCCTAAGGAATCCAATACATTTGTATGTCTTTGATTTGAAAGTTGAGTGGTTTTTTTGTTTTTTTGAAAAAGCTTTGGCTTTTTCCAAAAGTGAATTTTTTTTTATGTCTAAAACCTAAAAAACCTTAAAAAAATATTACATTGCAATTTTTGGGTATAGACCGAAAGGGTTTTTGTTTGTTGGGCCCATAAACGATACGTATAGCTTTATAACTCCTACCCAACAAAACGATACGTATAGCTTAATAATTCCTACCCAACAAAACGATGCGTACAACATATTCCATTAGGTCATCTTCTTCGCGTTTACCACCTGGTGCTGCCCCCGCAAGCTCGTGGAGCAGATCCAGCCAAATCTTCTTCGCTTAGTTTACCACATGGTGCCGCCAAAAGCTCTCGGAAATGAAGGACTAGCCTAGGCGCCCAGACCCGCCCAGGCCACCCCAAGGCGCCCAGACCCGCCCAGGCCACCCCTAGGCGCCGCCTAGGACGATTTTTTGAACACTAGCAGCAAATGCATGTGTATGATATTAAAAAACTAGTTGGCAGGAAATGGAAGGTGAT
This sequence comes from Prunus mume, assembly GCF_029339155.1. NCBI lineage: Eukaryota > Viridiplantae > Streptophyta > Magnoliopsida > Rosales > Rosaceae > Prunus > Prunus mume. The sequence continues at coordinate 21,744,439 of NC_142698.1, forward strand.
GAATGATTCTGACACAGAAAATGTACCACATGAATATATATTAATGCAAAAATATTTCCTGGGCAGAGTGATACAGAACTCGTCACCGGGGACCGGAGGCAGGCAAAGCTGGAATGCTGGATAGAAGAGCTAGCTATTCCCTTTCATTAATATATATATATATATATATATATAGAGAGAGAGAGAGAGAGAGAGAGAGAGAGAGAGATGGTACAATAGCACTCGTGTTCTGCTTATTTTATGGTCGATTGTGCAATTCATCCCATGACATTGTTACCAAATTGAAGATACTCATGCTATAGATTTTAAGTAAAATATAGGTGCTGATGGGGTTTGTGATCCGGTGGTGGGGAGACAATGCATAAACATCGCTGATATAGTTTTTGGATCCATATCGAAATCACATTTTGACTGATTTAGCTGTGAAGAGGATGAGTTCTTGCCTCCCGAACCGTGTGATATATATTGAGCAGATGCCAAAGGGAAGGAAAGAAAACTGAAACACCAAATTGAACATTCAACTGCAAAGTACAAGACCTTTCTCTTTTCCAAGATTTGCATGATTGGGTTGAGAAGTTTCTTCTATTGCCACACTCTCAGCAAACCTTATCCCAGGCTTGTGGAGACAAATGGATCAATGATACTAGATGGATCTTTGAGGTTCCTGGATGTGTGTGGCATCATTAAGGATGCCCTTTTGCAAACGAAGGAGTGCACACATGAACTTCAATCCATTATGCGCAGAAGACGAGGAGGTGACATGAGCTTCATGAGTGAGGTTAGAAAATACCTTGCCTCTAGGAAGGATGTCAACGAGGCAATGAACAAGGCCTTCAAGGTCAAGGAAAGTTAGGGAACCGACAAAAACCATGAAACTCCAGCTGTGATCAACATGTTGAAAGAGTTAGATGCAGTAACTGTTGCTGTGTTTGAATCCTTGTTGTCCTTCATAGCTGGTTCGAAATCAAAGTCAAGCAGTTGGTCATTAGTTTCCAAGCTAGTGCAGCCCAAAAGAGTATCCTGTGAGGGTGAGGAAACTGCAGATACGAATGAACTTGAGAAGGTGGATGCTGCATTGAATACTCACAAGTCTAAGAAATCTGATTATGCCATGCAAGTTGAGAATGTGCAAATTTGGCTCCAGGATTTGGAGGCAAACATTCAAGATATAGAAGAAGGACTTGAGTGCCTGTTCAGGCGCTTGATCAAAGCCAGAGTCTCTCTTCTCAACACTTTCAACCATTAGGGATGAAAATCATCCAATTTTGTAGACATTGAACAAACATACTTGTATATGAAAGAGATGTATGTGTATTTTCTCATCAGATCCAATATATATCTGTTCTATGTCTTGCTTTGTCCATCTTTTTAAATTGTGCAATCCTGATGACAGATTAAACAAACAGTAAATTCAATTTCCCATGCATAAATAACCCATCAAACAGAATAAACAATACAATGATTTAATGGAAGGATCTCTTGCAAAAGTTGAAAAACTTGAAGGTGAATAACTTGAACCATTTTTTACTCAAACAACATAGCTTTTCAACTTGAGGGTGTAAAAATTCAGTCTCAAGAATTTCGTGCAATTTAATTGACATTATAGTTGTCAAGATTCCAATTCTCTCAACAGTCCGGAGATGATTATGCACAAATAAATCAAAGATAATCAATACTCACATGGTAGTTTGCAGATTTGAATCTCCACATGGTTGCTTTTCTTTGTGGTAACAGCCCCATATAATGAGTCTCTTTGCTTATTAGCCTCAATTATTTTCTTGAGACAGACAGAGACGTGACAAATGCAGATCTTGCCTTATCTGTGAACACCCACAATTTGATAAATAAATAAATTAGCAACATAATTAATTGTTGTGTCTACATTTACATGTGAGCTATGCAATGGACCTACAAGCAATATTATAATATAGCATATATAAATGCATTTCATGAAGAATACATACGTACCTGTATAATACGAGTTGGTCACTCATCCTGGGATTGCTCTAACCTAAACTCGCTTAACTTTGGAGTTCTTATGACTCCGAAGCCAATGAGCTCCCAAAAGGCCTCGTGCTAAATGAAGGTGGGCATGTACATATAAGGCACATCACCCCCTCTCCGTTGGTCGATGTGGGATATTACAACGTTTGCTTTTTAAAAAACACAAACTTTACCAAGTCTTTAAGACATGTGCATAACGCGAATGTATTAATAAAAAATATGTACGTACATGTATAATATGTTATTAACCATGAAAGTGTTAAATTATTTATATGAGAAATAACTCTGAAAAAGTAAAAAATCAAAAGGGGACAATAGAAACTTGGATAATGGCCTAATAGTAATGAATAATACTCTAAACTACTCTTATTAATAAACGAAAATTGGGGAAAACAATTTAAAAGACAAAAAAGGATCCAGTTATATAGTATAGTTGTTCGCCTACACTATTTATTAAAAAAAATTAAAACAAGAAAAACCAGTAAAGCCGCCCGGCTATACTATTTATAAAAATCAAAAGAGGACACTGCCCAGGGATTAGGCCCACGTGTCAAAATGTTGAGAGCCAGGCGGCTATACTATTTTTAGAGAAACATTAATAAAACTGAGGATAGCCGGGAGGCTATATTATTTAAGAAACGAAACAAAACAAAACCAAGTATAGCCGTTTGGCTATCGATTTATATAAATTAAAAAAAGGACCACTTGGAGCTAGCCGCCACATCAAAAGCGAGTAAAGGCTGGTCGGCTATACTATGTTTTTTTTTAAAAAATTAGGAAGAACGAGTATAGCCGCTCAGCGATACAATTTTAAAAAAAAAAATTAGGAAAGATCCTAGTATAGTCGAGCGACTATACTATTTTTTATAAAATAAAAATTAGAAAGAAACCGAGTATAAGTCTTGCTGTTATACGATTTTTAATAAATAAAAACCTGGTATAGCATCGCAGCTGTACATTCATTCATAGTTAGTAAAATACGGAATGGGAAAAAATACGAATAAAATACGTACGTGTTTTATTCGGCAAAATTGTTTGCAAATTACAACTTAAATGTTCGACCACTATATTATTTAGAACAAAAAATTTAAAAAATTTAAAACAAGAAAAATCAGTAATGCCGCCCAAGGATTAGGCTCATGTGTCAAAATTCGGATAGCCGGGCGGCTATACTATTTTTAAAGATACATTAATAAAACCGAGTATGGCCGCTCGGCTATACTATTTTTTAAAAAATTAAAAAACGAGGTATAGCCACGCTGCTATACTATTTATATATATATTAAAAAAAGGACCCACGTAGTGATAGCCGCCACGTCAAAAACAGTAAGGCCGCTCCAAGAACAAGTAGCCTCTCGGAAATACAATTTTTAAAAAGTAAGGAAAAATTCCAGTATAGTCATCGACTATACTATTTTTCTTAAAAAATTTAGAAAGAAACGCGGCTGTACTATTTTTTTTTTTAAAAGGCTTATTATCACAAAACGCCCCTAAGGTTTACGAAACTATCAGATTGCATCCTTAATATTTTTTTTGGTCATTTGTGGTCCTCAAGGTTAATATGTGTTTGCCCGTTTTGCGTTCACTCCTGTGATGGAAGGGCAAAGTTCCCCACTGCCTTGAGAACCATAAACTGGTCGACAAGTCAGCTTTCTTTGGTGTGCGAGCGTGCCACTGCTAGCAATAAAAATTCTAGCAGACTTAGTTTGGAGTAGATAACTTGCGCCCCAAGTTACTGATTTCTGCAAACAAACGATTGTGAATTTGGGTGAGGAATATCTCCCAAGTAAGTTCTTTTCTTGCCTCAGACGGGTGAGGACTTTAACAATTTATCTCAGTATAAACAGCTGTTACGCGAATGGTTGATGGGATTTAAACAGCTTTTTAAGCGATCGATGGAATTTAAATCGCTTTTAGGCGAACGCCTTTTACAAAACTATAACAATAAATACTCATGCTAGAGAGATGAAGATACAATTGAACTCCATTTCCTGGATGGGAGGCTCTCGGGCCGACGGAAATGTGGCCGAAACTGTCCGGCCTGGATGGAATGTTGACAACTCGATTGCTAAGTTTCAACTTTAAATCGATACCAAAGGTTGATTCTGCGAGCTTCAATGTACTTTAAGCTTTTGTGAAGCTTCTGAGTGGGCGAATCGGCTTCTTGGGCGTGGTCGTTCTCGAGGACTTCGATGGGCTAGAGGCTGCACTGTGAAATTTGAATGACTTATTTTCTAAGTCCAGAACCTTGGGAATTCTAATCTAAAGCTGGTTTTCACTTGGAATTCAAGTGAGCTTCTAGTTGAGTTGTTTGTTTGTGTCTTGGCTCAATGAGCTTTGGTTGCTTTGTTTTGAAGTCATCTTGAGTTTTTGTTTTTGATTGATTTTTGGTTTTTTGAGTGTCCTCTACCTGTTCACTCCTTCTTGTATTTATAGAAAACTGCTTCTTCTCTGGAGTAGGGTGATTGTGTTTTATTGGGCGGCAAAGATATTTTCCCCCTTTTCCTCTTCTTCTTCATCTGCGGATAGGCTCGGATAGGTGATCACTTCCCTGTTTTCAGCTGCCCCTTGTGATGTTTACCCGTGATGGTTAGTTTGATTCTTTTTGGACAGCCCCATGCTTTCTGCTTATCCCTTCTCAGTTTGTAACTTGCTTATCTATCTTGGGAAATTACCTTCTCTGTAAAGACAGGAAAATATCTGTATATACATATATAGAGGGGGACTTAATCTTCGTTCTTCTTGATATCACGAAACCTTGATCACTTCTTCTATGGCGGTTGTCATTCTGACTTTTTCATCAGCTGCCTTGTGACTTTTCACCCTGTGACTTAGCCATTGTCTGTGACTTTTATCCCAGAGGTGCCATGTGCTATTGTTCCTCTTCCTGGTCTGGACTCCCTCTTCCTATTATGTTGGGCTGTGAGGCCCAAACCGAGCTTTGTTTGTTACGATGGGCCTTGAATTTGGATGTGTCAATTTTGGCCCAAACAATGCCCCCTTAAGTTTGAATAGTTTTGGAGCAGTTTGGACTTAAATAACATAGCCATTAAATTGTAGCGTGGTAAATTCCCAGTTAACGAAAAAGCATGAAGTAGAAGTACAACAAAAAGGACAAACTTAAAAAGACAGAAGTGAAGTACAACAAAAAAGGGACAAACTTAAAGACAGATGTAGAAACAAGGGTAATTTTGAAAGGAACCAAAAGATTTCTAGTGTAATCTTGTGTCTATCCCGAGTCTGCTTTGTATGCAGCTGCGCATCCCACATGGATTGGATAAAACTTTTTTAACCATTTGCCATTGATTGGGGCCGTATGAACTTCTCCATCCCTATCACCTACAACCTCAGTATGCCCCCATTCGAGAGATCGGTTGATTATGAAGGCCTTCCCATGTAGGTGACCATTTTCCATAACCGCCACATGGGTTCCGAGGGCAGAAGCGACTGCCTTCGGACTATCTCCCCTTCTTCAAAACTCTTGTCCCTGACTCTCTTGTTGTAGGCCCTTGATACAGCCTGCTGTTTTCCGCCGGGAGTTTGTTGAGAGTGTCTAATCTGCACTTCGCATCCAATCCTTCAGTTCCAGCAGCATAGCACAGGAGTAGTTTTCTCCTACTAAGTCATGTTGGTGAGCAATTACTGAGGGTGAACAGCTATCTCCATAGCGAGAATTGCATCATGACCGTAGGTTAACGCGCATAGAGTCATGCGCACGCTTCTCTTTGAAGTTCTATATGCACTGTAGTTTCGGCACCTTCTCATGCCATTGTTTCGGATTCTTCTCAAGCATTTTCCTGATAATGTTGATGATCACTTTGTTGCTTGATTCCTGCCTGTCCATTGGCTTGGGCATAATAAAGGAGTGGATTGGAGCAGTGCGAATTTGAATGCCTCTGCCATGTCCAAGACATTTTCTCTGGATATGAAGGAAGATCCTCTATCATTGTGATTGATTCTGGGATGCCAAATCTTTGGATAATCTGCTCTTCTATGAAAGTGATGATCTCTTGAGATGTAGTAGATTTATGAGCCTTGGCTTCCACCCACTTAGTGAAATAGTCGTGGCAACAATGATAAGCGAGTGTCTTTGCTTGGCTGCTGGCTTTGTTGGATAGATCTTACCAATGAGATCCATTGCCCATCCTCTAAAGGGCCATGGTTTTACCACCTGATTCATGGGAACTGATGGAGCCTGCTGGACTGGACCGTGTCTTTGACAAGATTCACACCCCTTGGAATAGTTAATGCAATCTTTCATCATGGTTGGCCAGGAGTAGCCATATCTCCTAATTAACCAGCACATTTTTCTCCCACCTTGATGTGCTCCACAGATTCCTTCATGGGTCTCCCCCATAACTTTCATGTATTCTTCCTTTCCGAGGCACCTTAAAAGCACCTCATCCTTGCTCTTTCGGACCAAATCTTCATTCCACATAAGGTAGTTTAAAGCCATGATTCTGACTCTCTTTCTCAGAGGGCAAAGTTGGATATCGTAGATAGGTCATGATAGGATTTCTCCAATCATCTTCAGTGATTGTATGGCAGAATTGACATCTATCTCCATCCCTCTGGCCGTACAGATGGTAGGCTTTCTTTCCTACTCGATGATTCTTTGTACACAATCTTCTGCATTTGTACACTGTTGCCACCAGGCCAATTCATTGTCTGCAAAATTTTCTTCCTTGGGATATGTTCCCAAGTGGCTTCTCTCAGAATTCATCACAAGATTTCTAGCTGCCACCAAGTAGACAGCCAAAGAAGGGCTTAGGCACTTGTATTCTCCAAGCAATTTGTTTCAAAACTAGCATGGAATCTCCCAGAATTGTCCACTGATTGCATCGATTCCTAGTTCTACCGGTATTTCCAAGCCAATGATTAAGGCCTCATATCTCTGCCCTGTTGTTGGTGCATTGGAAATCCAATTGGAAAGAATAGCAGTGTCTGATTCCAAGTGGTTCTTCCAAGACAATTCCTGCCCCTGAAGTTATATCAGTTTTTGATCCATCAAAGTATAACTTCCAAGGTGCAAGATGAACTGAGTAGATAGGATTGTTGAGGCAGGTGTGAGCTCTGGTCAATAGATCTGCATTTGCTATGTCTAAAGAGTCCATATTTTCAATCTCCTCTCCGGGATGATCTGCTAGGAAGTCTCGCCACCAAGCTTGTCCTTTGTGATCTTTCTGAGGAACATATCTGAAGGCAAATTCTGTCAAGGCCAAGGTCCATTTTCCAATTCTGCCTCTCAGCATTGGTCTTGTTAGCATGTATTTGATCAGATCTGTTTTGGCAATGATATAGATGGTGTATGGCAGCATGTAATGTCTGAGCTTTGTACAGCGGTGAAGTACAAGGCTAGGCAAAGTCTTTCAATTGCAGAATATTTTCTTTCCACTTCTGTTCAGAGTTACGCTTAGGTAATAAACACTTTGTTCCTTTCCTTCCTTGTTATCACAGAACAATAAACTTCCAATGGATACTTCCTGATGCAGATATATAGAGCTTGAGTGGTCTGCCTCTCCTTGGTGGGGACAGCGGTGGATTTGAGAGGTAATGCTTGATTTCCTCAAAAGCTTGTTGGTGCTATTCTTCCCACTTAAAGGTTTGTTCTGTTTTAATCTTAACAAAGAAGAAAATTTGGATTTTCCTGCGAGTGGATATAAATCTCCTCAAAAATTAATTTTTCCTAAGAGACTTTGCAATTCCTTCTTGTTCCTAGGTGGCAAAGGCTTCCATGATGGATCTTGCTTTGTTTTTGTCGATCTCTATGCCTCTTTGGTGGACCAAGAATCCTAGGAAATTTCCCGCTTGAACTCCAAAAAGCACTTCTTTGGGTTCATTTTCAGTTTATGTTGCCTCATTCTTAGGAATGCTCTTCTTAGATCTGTCATGTGGTTTCCCTCCTCTGGTGATTTAATCACAACATCATCAATATAAACTTCAGGGAATGTCCAATCATATCGTGGAAACAGAATTCATTGCCCTTTGATAGGTAGCCCCTGCATTTCTCAAGCCAAAAGGCATTACAGTGTATTCAAAAGCACCTATATGCCCTGGACACATGAAGGCTGTCTTGTGGATATCTTCTTCTGCCATCATGATCTGATTGTAACCTGCGTTGCCATCCATAAAAGATAGCATCGGTTGTGGCAGCTCCATCTACTAGCATACGCCATTGGCATAGGGTACTCATCCTTGGAGAGGCTTCATTTAGGTTTACTAATCCACCAGATTATTGCCCCAGTTTTCCTTTTTAGAACCGCAGTACAATGTTAGCTAGCCAATCAGCATAGATGGCAGGCTCGATGAATCCTGCCTTGAGCACCTTTCTATTTCTTCTTTGACTTTGATTCTGTGTCCATGGACATCCTCCTCGCCTGCTTGGTGGTAGGTATCCCTCTTTGATTGGCAGCTTGTGTTCTACCAATTCCCTGTCTAATCCTGGCATCTCATGATAATGCCAAGCAAAACAATCTTTGAACTCTTGCAGAAGTGCAACGAGTTCCTTCTTAAGTGGCTCTTTCAATAGTGCATCTGATAAAGGTAGGCCTTGGATCCTCCCCTGTTCCTAAGTTTATTTCCTGCAAAGGATCTTCTACCTCTGGCGAGAGTCATCAGTCTGGTGGTGCAAAATCTAGCACTTCCTCCTGTAGTTCTTCTTCCTCCTGGCTTTCCGTGCTTTCATGAGTGAATTCTGCCATATTGATGGCTGAATTCTGCTCAAAAAACTTCTTTTCCTCCCAGTATATCAACAATCTTTTTGTAATGGACCGGATTGTTGCAGCTCGATCCTTTTCCTGTTGATTGGGACTAGACATTAGTGCCATGGAAATTTAGAACAAAAGGTCTGTTCCAATCCTCCAAGGAATTGGTTAGACCTTCTTCAATGAGCCTCTGGGCCGTGACACCATGGGGGCGGCCGTTCTGGTTGACTCCAAAGAAGGTGAAAGGACCAAGGTCATCATGATAATACCTTGCCTCACAACACATGGCAGAAGGTAGAAATGGCCGTGGATCGGCCTCTATTATCTCCATGTAGCCTTCTTCATTCCATAAAGCTAACTGTTGATGAAGAGTGGAAGGAACACATAGACTCTGGTGAATCCAGTCTCTGCCAAGTATGCATTGTAAGTGGTAGAGGTAGTTTCTACCACAAAGAATGCAACCTTCAGCTTCTTGCTTCCTACTACAACATCCACATCTAGGATCCCAAGGGTTTTGGTGATGCCTCCTGCGAAATTGGTGACGGTCAGTGGGTTGGAATTAAGTCCTTCTGTTCGCCCATTTTACGTGCATGAGGCAGAAGGTTGATGGCTGCACCTCCATCTACCATAGTTTTGGGAATAGGAACACCTCCAAAGTTTCTTTGTTATAAACAAGGGTCTGAGGTGGTTTGCCATTTCTTTGGTTGGTTTGGAGAAGCAAAGCTGATCTGTAGCCAACTTGTGGGTTGTTCATTCACAGGGTATGCCTTCTTTCGGCCCCTCTTACATACGCCAACCCTGCACTCAAAACTTTATTGGGAAAATCGTCTCCATCAGTGCTCTCTGTCCTTCTCGCCCGAACTTTTCTGGAATGAACACCATATTAATGCCTAGGTCGACATTTAACAAGTCCTCCAATTCTAGAAGGCCTCGGTTTCGCATCCACCTCCGTCATAATCCATCTGTTCTCCTCATACTCCTCCGTCCATTCTTCTAGTTCTTACATTCGAGGCGCGCATTACAGTCATCTGCGGATGGTTCATAATCAGTGCTCTTCTTCATACTCCTCAACAGTCTACTTGCCCTTCTTACGGAATAGGATCGGTTTTCCTCCTCGGGGAGTTTTAAGTAGATTTTAAGGCGGAGGCAGAATGGATAGAAGGTTTCTTGAGGATTCTGCTCTTTCCAACACGTGGTTGAGAGATCGCTTGTTCCGCGGGGAAATATTTAGCTCTTTCCCTTTGGCGAATTGACCTCGGAAGCGGTATGCGTTTTCGTTATTGAGAATGTGCGATCTTGTCTCGAACCCTCCTCCTTTGGGTTACAGTCGGCTCCATTGTTGATGCCACTTTTCCCGACGAATACCACGCCTTCAATGATGGTGCCAAGGTTTATCATACGGGCAACCTTATTGATTTTTCTTCCTTGGGCTGCCTAGTCATTCTTCTGCTGGATTGGACAGGCCTGGGTAGTTTCTCTGTCGCCTTATCCTGGGGCGTGGTTCCAATCCGGTCAAAAACACTTGGAGTGGCGGATCCTGCTTTTCGAGGTTACCTCAAACCTCACACTTGCACCATTGCAGAGCACTATTCGGTGAAATGGTTGCTTTTGGTCTTTCCATAGTCTCTTTTGAAACTATTACTGCTTCTCTGGAGTCGACCTCTGATTTGTTCATCCCTCTCTTAGTTCGCCAATTTAGGTTGACCATATTAACTTGTGGCGGGAAAAGGATCTGTGGTGACGGATGGAGGCTTTTACGCTAGCTTGACCTTCCTGCTGTTATTCCTTCTGTATAACATCTCGAAAACAACACAACTATTGGTAGAATGATTCCAAGAATTGTGCCATCTGCACATACTTATCTGCCCTTGAGTTCTCTTGGTTTGGGCATTACAGCTGTGAGGCATCTCTATTGCTTTACTGTAGCAACATTTCATCAAACAAAGCATCTACTTTGGTCAGATCGAAAGAATACACCTTGTTACTGCATGGGTTTGTTTGGAACGAACCTCTCCTGTGAATGGTGGCGGCTTTTGATCCCTTGGAGGCTTTGTAAGGGTTTTACAAGCTGATGGGTGCTTTAATCTTGCCATTTCGCAATAGCAACCTCTCTCTCCTCCGATTCCTCTGCATCTTCTTCTGACTCCACTTCAATCATATGTATTGAGGAAGAAGGGATTTGTATCACGTGCCTTTGGAAGAGTTCCTCTTACTGTTCCTCACTGAGCAATTCCTCGTGCTTGGCTGCTTGTATCGCCGGTTACGCGAATCTCAAACAACATCCCATCAAATCTTTTCCTCAAAGAAATTTTGAGGCGCTGCCTGAGCCATTTGGATGAAGTGTCTTTCTTTGATGGGGATCGCGGCACTTCATTTGAGCTTCACTGAACTATTTATAAAATCTTGGGTAGTGAGTTCATCTTCACTCTGCTTGAAGCAACAAAGGTCACTTGATGGTGACTTACATTTGGATCTGTAATAGTAGTCATGGAACTTTAAACTGGGACAGAATTATCGGATCGATATAAGGTGGATATGGCTTCCTATGGGTGGGCCTTTCTCCCCTTCACGGCCGGGCTTCAGCTCCATCATTTTGATCATCCTCTGCAATGCCCCCACGTCATTTAGAACATTACAGGAGGAGAGTTTTGTCCACACCGAGATCCCCTTAATACAGCAGAGATTGCAGTGATTTGAGCAAATTCCATTGTACAAGCTGCAAATCGTGGTTTACGCCCTATATGGTCTAAGGCGAACTTCTCCCCACGTGCTCTTCCGCTACTTCCAGTCCTTGGTGGTTCCTCGGTTTGCCCCCTGCCATTACTGGTCGTATTGGCATAAGGATAATTTCCCCCTCTGCCTCTCCTTCCTCTTGCAGGTGGAGGGAATGGATTAAGTCCATCATACGGGCCTGTAGAAGGTAATATTGTGCTGCCTGTTCATGCGACTGCCATAAGGAGATCTTGTGGGGCCGCTTGCTGCTGGAAAAAGCTGGTTGGCTGATCTCAGGACTTGTCTGGCGCAGGAACTTCGGCCGTATTAGGGCCATCGTTCTCTGGCGGGAACAACCACTCCGGTCCACGTGTGTCGGCTCGATTTCTCCCGTTACGGCATCCTACACGCACACCTGCACCGGAGGATTCTCTTGACATGGCCATGCCAATCCAGTGGGGACCATAGGGAAGGTCTAGTTCTTTGGACCACCTCATTAGGATTGGGAATTACCGCCATGGCAGACCTCCGATCCTTCCTGACTGCTGTTGACTGCCATTGCATCGCCATGGTCGTCATATTATCTAGTCTCTAGTCACAGACGAGTTCATCCTCGGAGGCCGGTCCGACCTCACTGCCTTCGTGCCTTTGCCATGTCTTTGAATATGGGCATCACTTTCCTCGATTCAATCCTTTCCCCGAGAGCCATTGGTTTATTTCCATGTATCGTGGTGTGGGTACGCTAGAGCTTCCAGATTCATGGACCGGTAAGAACAATGTATACCTTGAGAAGTCCCACCTGGCGCGCCAAATTGTTTGCCCGTTTTGCGTTCACTCCTGTGATGGAAGGGCAAAGTTCCACCACTGCCTTGAGAACCATAAACCTGTCGTAAACAAGTCGCTTTCTTTGGTGTGCGAGCATGCCACTTGCTAGCAATAAAATTCTAAGCAGACTTAGTTTGGAGTAGATAACTTGCGCCCCAAGTTGCGATTTCGCAAACAAACGATTGTGAATTTGGGTGAGGAATATCTCCCAAGTAAGTTCTTTTCTTGCCTCAGACGGGTGAGGACTTTAACAATTTATCTCAGTATAAACAGCCTGTACTACGGCCAGTAATGGTTGATGGAATTAAAGCTATTTTGAGCGGTAATGACGATGGGATTTAACATGTTTTAAGCGCGTAAGGCGCATGGAATTTAAATCGCATTTTTTTAAGCAGTAATCGCCTTTTACAAAACTATAACAATAAATACTCATGCTAGAGATGAAGAATACAATTGGAACTCCATCTGCCTGCCGATGGGAGGCTACTGTTACTGGAATTTGGAAATGTCCAGATCGAATGTCGCCCTAGGCCCTATTTCGAATCCCATTTAATTGAAAACCGCCTGGCCCAGTGGGTGGAATGTTGACAACTCTGATTGCTAAGTTTCAACTTTAAATCGATACCAAAGGTTGATTTGGCAGTGAGCTTCAATGTACTTTAAGCTTTGTGAAGCTTTCAGAGTGGGCGTGAATGGCTGTCTTCGGGCGATAGTGGTGTTTCGAGGACTTCAGCAGGCTAGAGACTGCTGTGAAATTTGAATGACTTATTTTCTAAGTCGAACCTTGGGAATTCTAATCTAAATTTGGTTTTCACTTGGAATTCAAGTGAGCTTCCAGTTGAGTTGTTTGTTTGTGTCTTGGCTCAATGAGCTTTTAGTTGCTTCATGTTTTGAAGTCATTTGAGTTTTTGTTTTGATTGATTTTTGTTGGGTTTTTGAGTGTCCTCTACCCTGTTCCTCCTTCTTGTATTTATAGAAAACTGTTTCTTCTCTGGAGTAGGGTGATTGTGTTTTTATTGGGCGGCAAAGATATTTTCCCTTTTCCTCTTCTTCTTCAATTACTGGCGAGATAGGCTCTCGGATAGGTGATCACTTCACTGTTTTTCAGCTGCCCTTTATGTGATGTTTACCCGTGATGGTTAGTTTGATTCTTTTGACAGCCCCCATTATGCTTTCACTGCTTATCCCTTTCTCAGTTTGTAACTTGCTTATCTATCTTGGGAGAATTACCTTACTCTGTAAAGACAGGAAAATCTCTGCATATACATATATAAGGGGACTTAATCTTGATTCTTCTTGATATCACGAAACCTTGATCCACTTCTTCTATGGCGTTGCACACTTTGACTTTTTCATCTGCTGAGAGATATGTGCTATTGTTCCCTCTTACAGCAGACTCACTTCCTATTATGTTGAGTGCAGCGACGGCCTAAACCAACTTTGCTTCAATTGATGGGCCTTGGGAAATTCGATGTGTCAATTTTATTGGCAAACATATATGTGTGATCACAAATTCTGTCCCTGCCATTAGTTCCATGGCAAAAACTGGTTCAGTTCTTTGACATAAGCATATATATATATATATATATATATCACAAAACATCCCACGAGGGTTCACGCACCCATCACAAATGGTCCTTGCGAAATTTTTTAATTTTTCATTTTAAATTCATAAAATTTTTGTTTTGTTTTTAAAATTTTATGAATTTTAAAATATATATTATATTTTAAATAAATGTGACATATATTATTGTTGATGTGGGCTCCATATATATGACACATCCACAAACTAATGTAGTTTCAAGTAAATAATTTAAAATTCATAAAATTTAAAAATAAAAAAAATAAGGGTTTAGGGTTCATAAATGGTCCTCAAGATTAAAATCCTTCTATAAATGGCGTTTTCATTTATAAATAATTTTAAAAAGAAAACCAAAATTTTATGAATTTTAAATTAAAAAATTAAAAATTTTCATAGGGACCATTTGTGATAGGTGTGTGAACCTCAAGGATGTTTTGTGAGATATATATATATATATATATATATATATGCGTCAACAAACCAACGGAGTTTTTGACGGAACTTAACAGCATGGATCATTTATGATCGCACATACTAACCTTAAGGACCACGAATGACTCAAAAAACACATTAAGGATGCAATCTGATAGTTTCGTAAACCTTAGGGACGTTTTGTGATATTAAGCCTATAAAAAAAAAAAACTTGGTGTAGCCTCGCGGATGTACATTCATTTAATGGAACAGGAAAAAATATGAATAAAATACATACATGTTTTATAATTTATTTATAGTTTGTTGCAAGAAGAGTTGTAGGAGTGGACTACATCTACATGCATTGTTGATAGTTGCCAAAACACCACATAATTTGAGTTTAAGGTGAAGGAGCTGCTCTGAGTTCCTCATGAAAAGGAATATTCTTGATATATTTTTGTCTCATATTTTGTTCCAATTAATGATTGTTAAATGAGATTGTTGCTCTGAATTTTCCGAAGTATTGTACAAAGTACTCATAAGTTTTGTTTGGATGTGAACATATTATGTCCGCTGAATTTTCCCAAGTATTGTACACATAGTACTCATGAGATTGTTGTGCTGCTAACTTCCTAAAGAGGTCTTGGTGGCTAAATGTTTGGGCCTCTTAGAGATCTTTTAACAATTCATGAATAATAATGTGTGAATATGCAAAGAAAATGAAAAACAGAGCAGAGGAGGCACCTTAGAGATAAGTCTTTCGTATCAAAAGTATCTATTTGCAGGTTCTACAACTGGATTTCTGGAGCCAAACATGAAAAAAAATGTCTTCATTTTGTTGTTGGCATGCATGTTTCATCTTCTACACTTTTGTAAAATTGGTTCTGGTTGTTGTCTTCTTCTGATATGTGCCGTAATACGATCGTCGGAAGAATCACAACCTCTGCAAAGCAATAAAGCCACACTACTTCATACACTCCAATACATGTAGTGACTCATCTTCCAGAGTTTTCCAAATGCACATACATTAGAAACAAATTAAATTGGTGATAAGAATTTGCTACCTAACCATAAGGGAAGAAGAAAACTTTTTTGTTGTTACTCGGTGACTGTGAGGGGTCTTTTTATTATTAGGACGGCAAAACAAGAGCATAAATACAAATTTCTTGTAGGACCCAGAATTAGAAACAATTTAATTGCTCTTTTAGTTAAGCACTAGCAAAGGTGCCCGCACGATGTTGCGGGTTTAAGTTACGAAATAAAGACTAATAACATGTTCTATATGTTGCTTGTCATCTTAAAATATTGATCAAATTTTGGGAAAACTGAAAATGCACAATAACAAATTAAATCAGGGATATAATTAACTGCAATCATTAAGTTTTACTAAAGGTTTGGCATTTGGGAATTAAGAGATTCCAGTCGACAAAAGTCTCTCTTCCGACAGTATAAGCAAATATTCATTACAAAATCATTTATCCTTCAAAAAGGATGGAAACAGTTTCATAATATTAGAAAAATCAAAAGGGGAATTTAATAATTTGTCGATTGTTACAGTGGTTTTCTGGTCACAGGTTGCACTTCTAGTAGAGTGTCAAATTGGGACAAAAAACTTTGAAAAATTAGGCAGAATCTTTAAGAAATTGTAACACAACATGGTATACAAACTTTATAGATGCAGAAATCATTTTGTTGCAAAATTACCTCACTCAACACCTAAAAAACATAGAATGAAGACAAAAAGCAAGAAAAAAATTGAAAAATTGCAATTTCTGATTTTCTATTCCCAAAACTGTCCAAATATGTTTTTCTTTGCAGTGTTTTTATATGAGATGCCTGAACTTCATTAGTCCACTTCTAAAACAAAAGAAAAATCTTG
Organism: Prunus mume; assembly: GCF_029339155.1. Taxonomy (NCBI): domain Eukaryota; kingdom Viridiplantae; phylum Streptophyta; class Magnoliopsida; order Rosales; family Rosaceae; genus Prunus; species Prunus mume. The sequence continues at coordinate 21,760,556 of NC_142698.1, forward strand.
GAAAACAAAAACAAATAGAGATAGAAGAAAACAAAATATCAGCCATCATCAAAACCCAAAGCAAAAAATCAGAGTCAAAGTTTGACCAATAGATCAATAGTTGGGAAGGGAAAAAAACATTCAAGAATTAAACTGTTATTTCTTAATTACATCTATAGCCTAATAAAGCAAAATGGACACACACCGACAATAGCACAACTATATAGAAGTACATTCTATGAGCAGAAAATATAGATCAAACTCTGTTAGATGACTTACAGAGATATATATACTCATTCATCAAATAGCTGTTGTGCAATATGAAACAATGGTAGTACACACAGAGAAAGAGATCATCTTTTTCCCTTCAATCAATTACACATTGTCACTCTCTCCCCACGTTGGGAGTTGTCAAGTACCTAATTACCAAAATACTTAAAAAGGATTCACTAACATGCTCAAATATTGTAATCATCTAAACCTATCATTACAACAACAAATTAACAACCTATTATAGCAGCAAAATCATTACAGAATCAATTTGGGCAAAGAATGAAAGGATTCAATAGTATGTTCAGAAATCCATCAGCAAGTCATTAATCTATTAAAAAGTTTAGTGGATGCAAACAGTGCTATCATGAGTTTAGGCTATTTATATATACATTGAGATGCAAACAGTGCTATCATGAGTTTGGACTATTTATATATATACATTGAGATGTAAACAGTGTGATCATGAGTTTGGCAAGCTTATGTTGCAAAACATAAACTAACATCATGTTTAATATGCTGCTTGTTATGTTAAAATATTGTGCATATTTTAATATATCAAGCAGCTATTAAAACATCAAAATATGAGCAGCCTTAAGTTGCATATTGTTCAAAAAAACTTGTACATGCGTTTATCTATATTTTAATGAGTAGTAGACATGGATTTTTCTTCTTTGATGCTTTTGGTACATGGCTTTTGTTGTTGCTGCATTTGTTGTTTGGTTGACTAATGCCGTTTTTTCTCCTTTTTAGAGGTTTTAGCTCTGTTGGCATAAAGTCAAAAATTAGCAAGTATTAATTATTATGATAGAATTAAGTTTAATAAGTAAACATAAAAAATAACAATGAAATACTTTGTGTGTAATGTGTGTATCAATGAGATGAATGAATTGAAAAGGAAAGAGCACAAACTCTGATGTGGTAGTAGGAGAGGTGGTTTCGGAACTGCCTTGGACTGTTTTCTTCTTCAAACCGATAATTGGTAAATTGTCAGAAGCTGACACATTTTCTTCTCTGGTTTGCACAGCAACAGTTTTCTCAGATTTGTTTTCAGCTTCAACATCACTTAGAAAGATGTAAAACAGAGTGAAAAGAAAAGTATTAGTAAATGTTTATATAAAAATATCAATACAAATGAGTTAATTGTTATGTAAACTCTAACCTTTTCAGTTTTTTACTTGTTAAAGAGGTGAGAAGAGCTCTTTTCACTGCAAGTTTACGTTTCTTTTTAAATTGGCCTCTTCTCTGTAGAATTGCATGTGGAAACTCTTGCTGGTCAGTATAACCTTGTTGAATAACCAATTCATTGCAAGAAATTCCAAACAATTGCTCTGCTGCTTTTCCAATGATCATAGCATTTGTTTCATCAGTTGAATCCTCAAGAACTAAACCAACTTTAAACCTGTATGTAAAATTCATGTAATGTTTTAATAATCTAAGATATTTGTGTTCGAAGTTTATGAAAAAATAAGATGAAACTAATTGCTAATATTTGTATTACCAAGGGAGAGGAATTTGATTATTGTGTTTAGGACACAGAAGTTCATCACTGTGGGCAATGGATCTAAGCTGTTTGAAGCAGGATGGACATGCCTTATACCACCATCCACTACGCGTATCAAAACGTGTAATGGCTGCTCTACATAAAATGAAAGCATCCTAGAACATGTTTAAACAGACTTGTTAATAAAATGATAATAATTATAAAACATACAACAATAAGAGAAAATCGAAATAAATTCTAGTTTAAATAATTTATAATGTAGTATGTTAAATTAAGAATAATAGGGAGATAAAGGGAGGAAATTGGCTTTTTACCTTGCATAAATCCGGATCAAGAACATTCAACTCTTGTACAGATAGCTTTTTAGCAGTTTCTAATTCCTCAGGCTTGATCGGTTGAATCGAAGAAGGAGGGACCATTTTAATAGCATCTACAAAAGTGCCAAAGCTGTGTTCGTTTTTGTTGTTGTTTTTTTATATATAAAAATGAGGTGATTAGTTTCGGATAAAGGAGGAAGAAAGATGTATGTTAGCATAAAGAGGATAAAAAATCATACGTCATTTTGTATGTATCTAATTCTTGTATATCCGGATCGATGAAAATCATTGTTGACACGCTACTATTCAGAACGGTTTTTCCTACACATTTGTAAACTATAAATCAGATTTTTTTTATTTGAGATGAAGTTTGAATAATGGAAAGAAAGGAAAATTAAGCTGAATACCTTGGAATTGTTTGACTTTAAGACTTGTGAAAACAGTGATTATTGGTGGTGCCAACTCTTACAAAGCTTGGAAATCAAACGCTCGTGCAGTGTCTCCCCATAGCGTTATTCTAACATCTTCTTTCCTGGATTATCAAACATGAAACAATAAATTAGCAAGAGATATAATGGTTTGAAAATGTGTACACATTTTGTTAACACATGTACCTGATATTTTGAATGTAAATTTCACATTTGGTTTCCAACCGTCCATTGCCCACCATTTTTTCTTCTAAAGGTTGTACAGCAGTAATGTGTCCCAAAACATTCTGCAATTTGACAAAGTAGTATGATAAGTTTATAGAAATGCATAAAAATTGTTGATAAATATATATTATACATAAATGCATATTTTTGGAGAATATGTAGAGTATTACCTGTCAGGATTTCATTTTTGTCTGCGAGTGCACAACTGACCATAATCAAGAAAATAAAATCGATGTCATGGAATTTGGGGATAAACACTTGACAGTTCGGTGAAAACGGTTCTTGTATTGAAGAACAAATGGGCAGCATGCGGAACAACTTTGTGTGATGTTTTGCTACGGCCGGAGTGAAAATGTGTGATCTCATAAATACAACCAGCTTTTATCTTTGCACCAATTAAATCATAGTCAATCTCTTTCACAATGGCTTGAATCGCATCTGCCTACATGTTTGAAAAAAGAAGGAAAAAAAATTTAGTATGAAACAAATTATATTTGTAAACAACCTAGTTGAAAACCAAATATTAGAAGTAGCATCGATCTTTAAGCATTTAGACGAAGCAACTTTGAAACAACAGTGAATTTAAAAATGAAATATTAGAAGCATGATTGATTTCCATGCATTACAGTCATTAAATAAGAAAACTTAATGAACCAAGTTAATATCATCAAGAAAAAAGTGTTAAAAGAAGACAAATATAGTCTTGAGACTCGCATGCACAGGAAGAGGGCTGTTTAAATGATCGTAGATGCATTTGAAAGAAAGAGTATACGATCAAAATTTACCTATGCAAAAGTTCCCTTAAACAATCAAGATTTTTTTATATTTTTAAATTTCATTTTTAACCTTTCTTAGCCTTGTAGATTTTGCTCACTACCTTCCTCTTTTATTTTCCCACTTCTACTTTTTTGTCTTCTTTTCGTAAACCTTGGATTCCACTACTCAAAAAGAACTTTATACATTCTTGAAATATTAGACAAAAGGCAATGTTAATCTAGAGTGACTTCTACCACTACAACACTAATAACATGATATTCACATGATATTCACCTTTTTAATCACAAACAGAGAAGAAAAATCATGGAAAACAAATCCAAAGAGCTATGAACCCCTAAAGTATAGCTATCCAAAAAAATTCAAGGCGGAAATATTTACTTCTTGTCAATCAAGCTCATGAAAAATCAATTCCTTGTTTGGACCCCAAAATTTTTAATCACAAAGTACATTTTCTACAACAGATTTTGTTTACCCAACAAAAAAATAGAAGGAAACTATATAACTATTTGCATAATTACAAATAAATAAATCATACGCTATTATTTTCAGTAACATAGAGGAATAGAACATAGAATTGAAAACAAAACAAAAACATTTATTAAAACTGTATTGCAATACATAACACAACAATTTCTTTTGTTTCTATATAATATCCTAATCTCCTTTGTTTCCATGGAAAATTGGCATTTTTGAGATAAGGAAAAGCCAAAGAACAATTTCATTAACACACACTGAAAAGCATTATCCTGAATTGAAAACTTTCAATTCCCATATCAATATCAAATTTCAAAAAGTCCAACTTCTAAAAACAAAATACATAAAAACCAACCCATGAATGAAAACAGCATAAAAAATAACCCAAAAAAAACATAGAGAATTGCACCAAGATCCATGATCCATCTATTTATACCATCACTCTATATATTAGCTTGCTTTCAGAGCCTTCAACTGTCGAATGAACATCAAACCACTAAAAGAAAGAAAGTCTCTTGACAAAAAATCTCCCAGCCAACAAATTCTTCATATGGAAGAAATACTTGGGAATGGAAGGTATAGTGCTACCACCCTTCTCTTTCTTTTTCTCTTTGTCACTCACACAAACACATATATTCTAGTGTTCCAAACAACCAATACTCTAATAATAAGAATGAAACAGGGAGCACGGAAGGCTGTATGAGTGAGACTATAAGTAAAGAAAGAGCTGAAGCTGTGAAGAATGATGCAGAACTACCACTCTTCAATTTAAAAAGAGTTTTAGCTGCAACAAACAACTTCAATGTAGCGAATAAACTGGGAGAGGGAGGATTTGGCCCTGTTTATAAGGTGACACTTTCTAAACTGCTTGATAAATAAACTATGAGAACCAATTTGGAACGGAAGAAAATTAAAAACAATTTAGGTTTTTGGAATGGATAAGGGTGTTTAACAAAAGCTATTACGTAATCAAGTGATACATACACATATATAACAGGTCTAAATTATTGACATTGGCAGGTGCTAGATTATAAAATTTATAGAAAAAATGAATGAAAAAGACCTATATTAAGATGTAAATATTAATGCTAAGATTATATAAGAATTGTTCAACTGAAATAAACTATTAGGTAATTTTGAAACATAATTTAATCTACTTTTACCAAATATATTAAGCGACTCTAATATCATAGTAGTAAATGCTTGAGGAAAATTTAATCCAGTTGGATTTAATTCTTTGCAAATGAAGTTTTCATAATTAATTAAGAGTGGTGATTTCCCCACTCCTTTTTCTCCTATTTTATCCACTTACACTCCTTTTTTATAACTAAAAAAAGAGTGTAAGTGGATAAAATAGGAGTGGGGAAATCATTGCCCTTAATTAAAACTGAATGCAATTTTAGGAAATATATAAGTTAACTTTAAAATCATAGTAGAAAATACATTAGTAAAATTTAATCTAGTTGAATCTAATTGTTTGCAAGTGAAGAAGCTGTGATAACTAAACTGAAATAACATGAATAATAAGGAGATTTTCTCACCATTTGATCAACCAATATACAGTGTAAACCACCGAATTGATCATCATATCCAATAAGTTTTGGTCTCCAAATTCTACATACACGGACTTTAATCTTCTTGTTAAATTGAAACGGCTGTAAACCACGGATGTGAACGAAACTCATTGTATCATAAACCTGAAAATAAAAAATATATTTTGTTAGTATAAAAATGTATACAGCAATGTATGAAAATTGATATAAAAAAATATAGAAATATTTAACCACAGATGGATAAAAGTTGAAACCTGATTGTAAATTTTGAAGAACATCTTTGTACACTATGTTTTTAGTGTATTTGTTAGGCGCTTCTTTATTATTGTGTATTATGATTTTAAGACCTTGCCTTGATGTAACTCTAGATAATGCAACATAAAGTTGCCCATGGGTGAACACAGGTTGAGAAAGATACAGTCCAACTTGTTTTAAAGATTGGCCTTGACTTTTGTTTATCGTCATTGCATAGCATGGCCGAATTGGGAATTGGCGCCTTTTAAAAATGAAAGGCCATTTGTTTTCAGTTGCTGTAAGGCTGATTCTAGGTATGAAAACTCTATGGTCAATGTTGTTGCCAGCAAGTATTTTTGCTTCAATAATTTTATCGTACAGTTGGGTGATAACTAATCGTGTTCCATTGCATAAACCCGAAGATTGATTTAAGTTTCTCAACAACATGATAGGCATTCCTATTTTTAAAGCCAAACTATGTGAAGGCAGACCATTGAATTCAAGTTTATTTAGAAATTCTGTAGGGTACATAATGCTAAGGTTTTCAAAATTTCCAGACGATGAACATAAAGAATCTGAACTCAAATAAGTTCGTTCTTGTCCGGGTAATAAATGAATTGCATAATTATTTATCTCTGTTACAGTTGTGTTTCTAGGTGTCACAACAGCTCGTTCCCTTAAATAGGCAAAATTGTCAAAATTTTTGTCAAAATCTGGGTATGTTGCTGCAAAAATTGAATGAATAGGATGTGTGTATGAATGAATGAGTAAATCTTCAGGAATTTCAATCCAAGATGCATCTTTATCGTTTGGATCATCTATATCAACAATTTGACCATCACCGATGCACAAAATCAATCTGCAGCACTTAATCCATTTTTTGACACCTCATATTTTCTTTTAAATGGAATATTTTGAAAAAGGCCATAAATAAGGCTGTTAAGAGGCATTTATTATTTCTTCTCTTGTTCCTCCTGGAATAACTGGTAATATTTGTCTAAAATCACCGCCTAACAAAAAAAGCTTGCCACCAAATGGAGCATTTCCATCTGAATTGTTCAAATGCGATAAAATATCAGAAAGTGATTTGTCCAATGCTTCAAAACAATGTTTATGATTCATTGGAGCTTCATCCCAAACAATTAGATCGGCTTTTTGAATTAGTTGGGCAAGGTGAGTTCCCTTTTTTATCTGACATGTTGAGCAATTGTTAACAGTTAAGGGGATCTTAAATCTAGAGTGAGCTGTTCTACCACTGGTAATAATAATGATGCTATTCCTGATGAAGCAACAGCCAAAACAATTTTTCCTTGAGATCTAATTTTACTTATTATTGTATGCCACAAAAAAGTTTTTCCTGTTCCTCCATGGCCATAAACAAAAAAGAGGCCTGGCCTTTTTTCATTCACAGCGTTGATGACGCAATCATATACATCTTTCTGACCTTTGTTGAGTTGTGGCAGTAAAGCTGAATTTTCTTTTTCCAAATTATGATAATCATAATTCAATTCTTCTCTCAACAACTTGTTTCTAAGTTCTAACATTTTATGTTCATCAGGCATAGGGAGATGATGATCTTTTAAAGAGCTGGATGATACATTGAAAAGCTGCTCTAATTCAAACAAAAGATAATTTTTTAATTCAAATTCTGGCAAAATTAGATTCGGCATTGAAAAAGTTTTTCGTAGTTTGTACAAAATGTCATCACACATATTTTGCCAAGAAGTGTCAAAAAGGAGTTGAGGATTCCCTACATCACAAAATAAAATGATTGTAACAAACAATTGCCTTAATTCAGAACATGAGGCAATATTCACTGCATCTGTTAAAGCTTCAATCCACTCTTTATCATCTCCTAACAAACCTAGGGACTTGCATGCAGCTTGGTATGATGGTTGTATAATGCCGTTAACAGTTTTTATGTCATCAAAATGAAAGGCTCCTTTTTGCAAATTTAAAAGCATCCTTAAATAATATAATTTGCCAGATGCAGGATGTACATGAGCTATTCTACCTATGGATCCCTTTTTTTTTCTAGGTTTCCACATCTTACTGCGAGAATCCCACACAAATTTTGACGGCAATTCTGCATAAGTTAGAGTTCGTGCTTCTTGAAAAGTTTTATTGGCTTCAAACCAACTTGTTAACATTGTATATTCAATACCTTTTTGATTAACAATTGATTGAAGCGATCGATCACCATTGAAAACAACATTTTGTTCTAAAGGTAGATGTATTGGCAATCGTTCAACAGGCAGGTTTTCTAGAATGGATAGGATATTGAAACAGCCTCCAAACAGCTTCATATGGAGAGATGTATCTACAATTAAGGTAGGCTAGTATTTCATCTTGTTGGTTCTCTTGAAAAACTACTCTAGCTCTGTCTGAACCTTTGTTTATATATTTGAATAGATATTTTATGAGCATCGATTGACAACAGGATTCAACATTTATATGAGCGTTATATCTCAATAATAATTCAGAATTGTAAGGCACTACAAAGCTGTTATCAATATGTATTCCATTTTTAAGCACAAATTTTGTTGCATCATCACGACGCTTATACACAGGAAAACCATTTGTTTCAAAAATTGTTTCGCTTTTGAATTGTTTGGGGAAAATTTTTGAACATTTACCCTCTCGCATGCACGGAGAATTAGGATTTATTTCTCCGCTAGGGACCGTGGATCATGAATTGATTAACAATATCATGAAGGATAGGATCCACAATCTTGTCTGGTAATTCAGCAGAGATGATAGAATCTATATCAGCCGCTGAGAAACATTTATAGCTTTGTTTCAAACCAGACTAATATGTGAGAATGCAATCCTCTTTTTGAAATTGATTGTACAAACTTCTGTTGTTGATCAAGCAAGAAAACCAAAAAAATACTTGGTCAGCTTGATCATGTTCAAAAATGATAGAAATTGAGTACAACAGAAATTTAAGTTTTTAAAATTTACCTCTCAGTTTCTCCAAAAGGTTTTCCTGATCTGATATAATTGATCATATCATCAAGTTTCATTTTGAACACTCTTGAAACTACATCAGGTCTATCTTCTGGTTTGTATCCGGGTTTTTTATCAAACTCTCTTACAATTTCAGGCCACTTGATATTTGCAGGTAAAAGTTATAAATAAATCAGGATGTCCATACTGCCTGCAAATTGCCATAGCATCTTGATAATTATTAACCATATATCTAGCACTTCCAGTATAGGAGCTAGGCAATATGACTCTTTGGCCTATGTTATTGGCATCATTATCACCCTTTGAAATTGCATCATAAATGCCTTTATAAACCTCACTTCTCAAATTTTTTTGATTTTTCCTAATGTAATCCAATCGATCTTCTTCAAGTGTTGCATAAGCGTCCACTAAAAATTGTTGGAACAACCTTCCGCCTTTTAATAGTGTGTCCAATTGAGGCGCTCTCTCTTGAATCTGATAAGTATATAAAGGCTCTCATAGGAATTCTTCCTCTTTTAGATTCACGACCTTTATAACCATTGTTCCATTTTAAATCAGGTGTGTACCCATCTTCACCATAAGGAAAAAGAATAGGATATTGTAAAGACATGAATTTCGGATTTAATTTTGTGATGCGTTTTAACCCTCCATCTTTAAACTCTATAACAATATCTCTATTTGAATCAAAAAGCCCTATATCTCCCACAATCAAACCACCAATTTCATCACATGTTGGTTGTTCATATTGTTTATTACCATTTGGCTGCCTACCCAACAATGTGATTTTCAAAGGAGTGAAGAAACCTTGTTCAAATTTATCTCTGACTGTTCTAAAAAGTTTAACCAGTTCATTTGATTCATCAAACATTTTAATCAAACCCTGCACAATGTTTTGATTAAGCTTTTCATTCTTTCGGTTACAATTAACGCGTGAAGGCGATTCATTACCTCATTATGGGTGTCATATATGTAAAGCTGGGCAAATTTTGGACATTCACCCTCAGGAGGCAGCAAAGAGCCCATTAAATGATGAACTTGACCACTAATTTTAAAAATGTAAGGGCTTGATCCATTGTTAATTGACTGATCAACTTTGGTCTCCGATTGAAGTAAATGCAAACATAGAATTATATACCCGAATGTTCTCTCTGAACAACACATTTTTTTGGCCTTGATTTGGATCAAGTAAACTTTCCAAAAATAGAGGAGTTGGTTTTGGAATTGGAAGTTTGATCCTTCCTTGTTGGCAACAAAGAGTGAAAAGAGGCTCATTGTTTTTCGATTTTTGTTTAATGGATTCTTTTAACCAAAAAAGATGCACCACAATGAATGCACTTATAATTCATCTCTCCCAAATCCACATATCCTTCAATAGTTCCTATAGAAAAAAGAAATGTGGAATGAAGAGAATAGAAGACAGAAACGGAGGTTATTCGAGCAATAGAACAATACGGTTTGAATTTAGGAGAAAAATTCACGTAAAAGAGAACCTACTTTGCTTGTTTCTCCTGAAGAAGGCCTGATTTCACCGATTTGATCAGAATGGGCAAATTCAATCTCATACGCAGCTTGTTTGAATCTGCGTTGATATTGCCATACAATATATTTTCAACGCATTGTTGTCTTTTGTTCTGGGCTTCTGGAATTTTTTTATGGCTGGTCATAGAATTTTTTTCGTGTTGATGATTATTTTCATTGTTTGTGTGACAAACATTTTGGGTAGGAAATTCTATACCAGCTGAAGTGCTAGCACCAGAGTCTTGTTGTATGGCCAAACCTTGTTGGCTAAATCTAAGGCTTTCAGATAGCATATGAGTTTGACCATTGTTTTTATAATTTGGGCTACAAAATTTTTTCGCTTGATGGCCATGCTTATGATCAACACAACAAACATTTTCATCAGAGATTTCTGTACCATTTAAAATGGCGAAACTATGAGCTTCGCGCATGATCGAATTTCGCTTATGCTATTTTAGTCCTTTTGTGCATCGTGCACAAAAATTTAAAAACCCAAGCAATAGACTGAAAACAGGAAAGGAAATAAAACATGCATAAATAAACTTTCAAATTATCAATTACACTTAAATTATAATTAAGCAAAGCAAATGCACAGTGATATTGACTAGAACCACAAAATAAGAATTTTTAAATGCCATAATATTTGATAATCAATAAGCTACAACCACTATGCATAGTCTTTTAAAAAATGAATGAAATACTAACCTGTAGTCAGAGAAGCTAATCAAGCACTTCCAAAAACAGCAACACAAAAGTAGGATTACAACATGCTATCTAAAATAACGAAGACAGAAAAACAAAATTAGATCAAATCAACATAGAACAACAAAAAATCTGAATATTGAACAAATTAAAACATGAAAATATGATGATGTGAAGTGAAAACTGGTTTTTTTTCAAATTGCTTAAGAGGAGAAACACATCTTAATTGGTTGAAAAGTAACCGATACCACAAAGAGAAAACTGAATAAACACATCACAACTTGTTTCAAAATCCATATGCATGCAAGGCAATGTAGAGCAATGTTAAATGTTCAGTAAAAAACAAATTTCATAAAACAAAACATCGACCAAACCCTATATAATTAGTTAAGCCAATATGATTGAATTTGTTTTTGTAAATTAGTTTAATGAGCCAAAGACATTCTAGATTTTGGACAACCTGGTGATCCCTAATTAGAGCATTAGAGCCACATGTGCTACATCTTTGATAGTATTTTGATATGTATGGCCACCTTTTTAACAAAAATTCCATCCTCATTGCTAAAAATTGGTGATCTTTTCCAAGTTTAAAGTTATTTCCATCATGAATTTAAAAAATTATTTTTATTAAAAAAAGTTCTTTCACTAACTGTATTGGAATGGAAATGTTACACTGTGTACTTAAAAACAGTTAGATGCGGCATTTGAAATAAAGAGTATACAATTATTGATTATAATATCATGCTTTTTAATAATGTGTTGTTTAATTTGAATAACTTTGATGCATAATAATGAAGCATCATCTAGCTGATTTGCATGGGTTCCTACTAAAACGTTAATGCATATATTATGTGATCTACAGGGGATGCTTTGATATTAAACTTGTATACCAATAATTCATTATTAAGAAATTAAAAATAATATATATATATATGGCTTAATGATCAACACAAATGGAGAATTGATGCCATTGGCTAAGACAAAACGGAAAACAATTAATTTCTGCTAATTTATTATAACCAAGAAACTCACCTCTTGCTTAACAGAACCAAAAGCAAGACCCTAACAACTTGATTTGAACCAGCAAAATACCACCTACAAAACATCAAAAGAAGACATGGTTAAGAAAGAAAAAGGAGAAAAAGGATGAGAAAACTGAAAAAAGAAGAAGCGCTTCTTCATATATCTATCTAAAGCGAAAACATCAAATGCATCTAAAGCCAAAACATCAGTTTAAATGTGTGACCATCGCAAAGCAAATTTGGAAAAAAGGCATTAGGCACAAAAGTAGTTTTCATATTTTTGATTGATTGAAAACAAATGCTCAGTTACACTCAAATCATTCATATTGATAAGTTCTTTCGTAAATACTCCATATTGATAAGTTCTTTCGTAAATAAGGATTTTCTTGACATGACTGTTCTTCTCAAATAAGCACTCAAGCTTGGTTGATGGCAGAGGAGTCAGCTAAGAAGATTATAAACAAACAAACAACTCTAATATCTCTAACATAAAATTATCAAATCAATATATAAATACTAATGTCAAGCCTAGTTAAACCGATATACAACAGTTAGCACATTCGACTCAAAACTGATAATCAATCAAGCCCACCAAGTCAATAAATCAAGTGAAATGTTTACTGAGAACCTTCAGGGGAAAAACATTCAAAAGGGCCAAAAAAAAAAAAAAGGCAGAGGAAGCATTTTATGCTCCACTTACAGAACTTTTTGGGTGGCAAGATAATGAATTTTCTAAGCTAAATGTAACATAATATTTATCCAATTTCGTGCACTCAACATAGCATCTTATTCCCAATGCATATAAGTTGATTATATATCAATTCCTGAGTTGGCAACAAAACAAAATCACTCAACATAGCATCTCAGGGATTATATACCTCAGGGATTATATGTCAATTTCTAATGTATATAAGTTGATTATATATCAATTCAGGGATTATATATCAACATAGCACTCAACATAGCATCTCATTGCTACATTATTGATTCTACTGGAGGCAATTCTTTTGAACATAAATCAAACACAACAAAACAATAATTATAAAAAATTAAAAATTAATTAAAAATTAACAAACTATCACTATATCAATCGATAGGGAGTATTATGAGTTCCCTTGATTAATTAGTGGCTCTGTTTTATGTGGGGTCTCAAAATAGAAAAATAAGCATAGGAAGCTGGATATTATTTACTTTGGCTTGCTTATGAAGTATACGATTTAGTATGCGGTCCCGGCCATTTTTGAGGTGAGAAAACAAATGGACAAACCAATCATTCTTTAAAAATCCCAACAGGTGATATGTTGATTCTTTTGTCCCTGTTTTCCTTATCTATCAGTTTCTTGATTACTTCAACCACATAATTACATAGCCTCAAAATACAACCAACCAACCAACTTTAAGCAAAAACTTAAATTTGTGATTCTAATAATGTAACTACATAAAAGAATTCTAACATTACAAATCACAAAGCATGAAACTTAAATTGAATCCATACAACCAAAAACCAATATGAAATGCACAGTGAAATCCAAGTACAAAGGAAAACATGATTAGACATTCATGAATAGTAAACAAATCAGAGCGTTACCTAAGAAAGAAAGAAAAAGGAAGTGCAGGGTTTCTTGCAAGTCATGTTCATCATGTTCATGCTTTTCAAAATCATAAACTAAAGTGAAACAATATGTGGATGCCATAAAAACAAATGCAATTTAGGTAAGCGAAAACTGAGATGGAGAGAAAAGGAAATTTATTAATTTGTTTTGCTTTGCTAACAATATCCAGAAGACACACAACTAAATTAATAAAATTTCATATGGCAGTTCAACTATTTTGAGCTTAAATATTCAAGGAGAATAAGCACGTAAAATAATAATGGAAAAAAACTCGAGGAACATGCCACTGATTTGTGACATGAATATAAGAAAGAATCAACATCTTCATAAAGACGATTAGAAATCCAAAATGGTTGAAACTGCAAAACAAAGATATAGTTCTTTTTCTTCAAAATCCCAACTTCAGGTGGTAAAAATAAATAATTTACTGCACCCTTAATCTTCGATTATCAGAACAATCAATTGACACAGCATGATTAGAAAAAGGGAAATGCCAAGTCAACAAAATTGCAAACACAGCCATATGAATAAACACATGGTCTGGCACATCAAGTTACTTTGAAAGAGTTGCTGTTGTATCTTAACTTTTCCCACTCGAATATTCAATCGGTATTTGAAAAGGCAAGTCCCCAATTTTTAGATGATCATTAAATAGATTGAAAAGAATACTTCTAGCCATCAAAATTCTGCATCCTTAACCGAATAATTGACTATAACTTGTCATCCTCACTTATATTACAATATACCAGATAGCAATGGCAGTAATAATTGAACCAATAATATGTTTTCCCTAAGAACAAATCATTAGCAATGCATTCAATGAGTGAAATATGAGACCCTCATAGTGTAGCTTAATTCAATGCAGGAGAGATTGTGAAATCAAAGCACAGATTAAAAGCCCTTTTCTAAAGGTGGCTAATAATCAAAAGGTATTAAAAGCTTAAAACGAAGGTTTGGTTTGAACATTTCATATCAACTATGGTATTTCATCAAGCAAGATATATAAAAGAATTGCCAGAAAAACCATCACTATATCAATCAACAAAACGATTAAAAAGGAAGATCAAAAGAGAAACCAAAGAATTTCAATACTTTGCTAAACTCAAAAAATTCTAATTCTCAACATATGTCTGTTAATTGATCAAATAAAGACCAAAAAATAGGCTAAAAAGATGAGGAGATACATACCCGAAGACAAAGGACGCAAGAACTTGTAGAAAGGTGCCGAGATGAAGGTTGCAGAAACAATGGAAATATCACAACGAACAGACACAATTTCATAAACCGAAAGGGCCGCGGATTCGCATCTCACGACTCCCCAACAAAATCAAGAGAGAACGAAAATCTTCCATCGTGCTTCTCAACCAGCTGAGTTCGAAATCAACGATGAACTCTCACGCTGGCCCGAGCAACGATACGTACTGGGAAATGTATAATCAAGGGAGGGGCAAAGGGAAGAGAGAAAAGATATAGTGGAGGGCTTTTCGAAATTTACTGTGCAAGAGAAAATAGAACGATTTCAATCATTAAAATGAGGGGCATTTCGTCATTTCATCGCTTGTGCTTAGGACAAAGATGTTTAGTTGGATTAGCTTTAGTATATATATAATATAATTTTGTCTTGGTGCAGGTGATTTAATTTATAATTGGTTATTTAGTCATTGCAGCTTAAACTACTTGCATTAGTACTAACTAGAAAGGACACGAAAAATAATAAAGATAAGAAGACACAAAAGGGGACAAAAATTTTGGACGACTTCATTTTTGGACTGTTCATGACTCAGCAGAAGTGGAAAGAAAAGCTATAACAATGGCCTGAAGGTTGTGTTGAAATCTCAATTCCATTAAGTTTGGTGTGATCAAGTTTGTGTTATAAAGCCAAAATTGGTGTCATCGAGTTTTGTTGTTGGCACATGAAAACTTTGCAGTCTAATGAAAGGAATTGATTCACAGCCACATTGAACTTCTTAGGCATTAACAGAAGTTTGTTTTCAAATTACAAGAAAAGTCAGCCATCAATACAAGAAAATTGAAAATTAACATTTCTCATGCCAAACTAAAAAGGTGAGATTGCGAAAGACAGAATCATTCAATATTCCTATGTGTTGAACATTTGGGAAATCATTCAATATTCGTATTGAATATTGCAACGACCCGTTCAATATCAATCATCAAAGGAATCCGCCAAAGAAGCAAGCGTCCTGCAAATATCAAACCCATAAAGATTAATCAAAAAATTTACCAACTTTTCCATGACAGAATTCAAGATCTGTGCCATATTAAGGCTTGTTGAGTGTTGTAATTTTCTCAAATTTTTATGACGGATGGGGTAGATAAGATAAAGGGTAACAATAGCGTCAATTGATCTAAAAGCTCACAATTGTACATCAAATTATCCAAACAAACAACCATTACTTTTCAATTTGGAAGATACAAAAGAACATTATCGCTTCGATTAGTGTCTTAATCATGGAAATTAGAAATTAATCTTATAATAAACTCATTGAAAAAGACTCACCCATAGACTCAGAGCAGCATATTAAACAGGAACCAATGTTGAATGAGTCAAAGAAGATAATTTCAAGTAATGCCTGTCTAAAGATTGGAAAAGACTTCAGCATTGACAAAGATAATATATTTCAATTTATGCTAGATCTATATATGAAACTTTTAGTGAAGTTTGATCAATTTGTGTAGGCTGTAGCAAAACGCTCATCTTACCATGGTTTTTCCGTCCTCAATCTTCTCTGGTTCTTCCTTTTCATGATTCTCCCATATTCCACCATAGCTCAAACATCCAGAAACATATCTTTAGGCTCATCCCTCACTGCACGAATGATAACTCATCGTGGCCATCACCATCAGGTGAATTTGCTTTTGGTTTTCAACAGATTGGAAAAGATGGCTTCCTGCTAGCCATCTGGTTCAACAAAATACCAGATAGAACCATAGTCTGGTCAGCCAACCGGAATGATCTAGTGCAAGAAGGATCCAAAGTTGAACTTGCCAGTGATGGAATGCTCGTGCTTAGAAACTCGGAAGGTGGACAGGTATGGAGTGCTAATTCTGCTGGCACAGAAGTGGCCTATGCCGCCATGCTTGACACAGGGAATTTTGTGCTGGCCAACACAAACTCAACCAATTTGTGGGAGAGTTTTGATGTACCAACTGATACAATCCTACCCACACAGACTCTAAATCAGAACGGCAAACTCTTTGCTCGCTATACAGAAACGAGCTACTCACAAGGAAGATTCCAGTTTATACTACAATCTGATGGAAATCTCTTGCTTTACACAACAAGATTCCCACTGGAATCTCCCAACTTTGCATATTATGCAACCATGACTATGGGCACCGGCTTTCAGGTCATCTTCAACCAGTCTGGGTCTATTTACCTTACTGCCAAGAACGGGAGCATACTTAATATGTTATCATCCAACACAGTTTCAATGAAGAATTTCTACCAGAAAGCTACTCTGGAGTATGATGGAATTTTGAGGCACTCTGTTCACCCTAAAAGCAATGGCTCAAGTGCTGGAACCCCCCTGGCTTGGTCCCCTTTGACCTCTGAACCTTCAGATATTTGCTCTAGAGTCGGAGGGACATAGGCAGTGGGGCATGTGGATACAACAGCTTATGCAGTTATAATGATAAGGACCAGTTTGCCAGTGCCCATATGGTTACTCCTTCATTGATCTAAATGATAAGCTGAAAGGATGCAAACAGAACTTCTTCGCAAAGTTGCGATGAGGCCTCATCAGAGACAAATCTTTTTTATTTTCAGGAGATGCAAAACACGAAGTGGTATGGTGGTGATTATGAGCAATTTACATCAGTACAAGAGGATTGGTGCAGACAAAGTTGCTTAGGTGATTGTTTTTGTGCTGTTGCTATTTTCAACGATGGAGAGTGCTTGAAGAAGAGAATTCCTTTATCGAATGGGAGGATGAGCCCCAGTATTGGTGGAAAAGCTCTCATCAAAATAAGGAAAGATACTTTGATACCTGAAGGTCCAAATGCAAAAGAAAAAGATAACTCAACTATGATCCTCGTTGGATCAGTGCTCCTCAGTTGCTCGGGGTTTCTGAACTTGGTTTTACTAATAACTACCTACTTGATTGTTTCTCGCATTTATAATAAAAATGCAGGGGTGAATCAACCTTATTCAGTCATGCCAGGCATGAATGTGAAATGTTTCACTTACGAGGAGGTAAATGAAGCTACCAACGCATTCAAGGAAGAACTAGGTCGTGGTGCTTTTTTCAACAGTTTTTAAAGGAGTTTTAGCATTTGAGAACAGGAAATGTGTTGCTGTCAAAAGATTGGACACGATTGTTGGAGAAAATGAGTTGGAATTCAAAGCTGAAATGAGCGCAATTGGCAGAACAAATCACAGAAATTTAGTCCAACTACTAGGATTCTGCAACGAGGGGCAGCATCGAATTCTTGTGTATGAGTTTATGAGCAAAGGTTCCCTAGCAAGCTTCCTCTTTGGAGAATCAAGGCCTAACTGGTACCAAAGAAGGCAAATTGCCTTGGGTACCGCAAGAGAACTCTTGTATTTGCATGAGGAGTGTAGCATGCAAATCATACATTGTGACATTAAGCCTCAAAACATTCTTCTAGATGACTCTTTCACGGCCAGAATTTCTGACTTTGGATTAGCAAAGCTTTTGAGAACAGACCAGACTCACTACTACTGGAATCAGGGGAACCAAAGGGTATGTGGCCCCTGAATGGTTCAAAAGCTTGCCAATCACAATGAAGGTGGATGTTTACAGCTATGGAATTATGTTATTAGAGATTGTTTGTTGCAGGAAGAATTATGAAGCAAACATAGAGGACGAAGATCAAATGATACTCGCTGATTGGGCATATGATTGCTATAAGCAAAAGAAACTGCATCTGCTGTTGGAGAATGATGATGAGGCAATGAAAGACATCAAGAAGATGGAGCATGTGATGATCGCAGTTTGGTGCATTCAGGAGGATCCATCACTCAGACCCACAATGAAGAAAGTCACACAGATGCTTGAAGGCACTGTTGAAGTCTCAGTTCCACCTGATCCTTCCTCTTTTATAAGTTCAGTATTTTGAGTGCTAGCAATTATAATTCCACTTTTCTGGGTATCAGAAATTTATTATGTCTCAATAAACAGAAGAAATAATTTTATTTAGGCCAATATATGTTCATTCAATGCATGCACCAAATATTATTGCATATTCACAAATCAATTAATCAATTTAACTGATGTTACTATTGCCACGTGTCAGTGCTAAGGTGGCTTAGTTGTTTGACTATGTTGACTATATTCACGTGTATTGTTTAGCCTAGATAGAAAAGAGACTAATCCCTCTTCTATTATTCATTATGTAAAAATACAATTTCTGACAATATACAGAGCTTTACTTTTCTCTCTCTCTTCGTCACTTCATCAAATCCTCTCCATAGTTAACAAGGTGATCATTTCCATTGAATTTATATATTTCCGGGGCAGAGTTATTTTAGAACATCTCCATGGAGGCAAGGCAAGTAGAGCTGCAATTGCAATCTTTGCCGATAAAAGAGTTATTGCCTTACTCAGGGCGGTCCATTAGATATAGAGGTCTGTGCGAATAAAGTTGATGAGACCCTATATGTATAAGTAAAATAACAATTTTCAAATTTTAAAATTCATTAATCATAAATTAAACCGAAATCATTATGTGGCATCAATTACATTAGAACCCACAAATAGAATCACGATCATCCTTGGTCTATTTTCACGTACTCATATCCACTCAATTTTCTTTACATTTAAATAAAAATAACAAATAAAAATAAAAACTACACCTAGCAAAATGAAGCAAAGATGCATATGATGGCTAATTCCAATGCAACACATAATTTCTAAATTCTAATCTGAGAGAGAGGTGTGGTGGAGGCAGAGATGCATACCGCCTTTTGCCTTGCCAAATAGTAAGAAGAATTTTGCTTTTGGACGCCAAAGAGTCAAGAAGAAGTTGGGAAGAAGTGAATTTAAATAAATGAAAAGCGATTTGAGAATACCATGGAGAGCGCGACACGCACAAACGACTCAGTTTATTTATTTATTTATTAATGCTTGTAAAAAAATCTGCCCATTAGGAACATAAAATAATCTTTTGGAATAAAAATTTGCTTAGAACGAAAAGTAGTAGAAAATATATAATATAATGCTGGGCTTTTAAAAACATTTAGAGGCCCCTAAATTTAGGGTCCCATGTGGTCGAGCACAAGACTGACGCATACATACGCCATGCATCGACCTGGCCTTACTATTTATATATATTCTATGGTTTGTTGTGTAGTTTATCAGATACAGTTACCCCTTTAAAGATGCTCATCTTATATTAGATTTAGAACAAGGTTGGGTGATCGAGGGTGATCAGGTGATGCGGAGTTGAACCCTGCGCTTGAGCATAGGCTCCGTCACGCTGCTTCTAGAGTGGAGGAACCACCTAAGGCTGGTTTCACAGAAGAATGACTACCTCCGAGTATAGCCGAGCGGCTATACTACTTTTTCCAAAATAAAAATAACAAAAATCAGGTATAGCCGCGCGGCAATAGTCTTTTTTAAAATAATTAGGGAAGGACATGTATAGCCGCGCGGCTATACTATTTTTTTAAAAATTAAAAAACCGAATATAGCCACGCGGATGTATTATTTAAAAAAAAAAAACAAGTATAGGTGAAAAAACCCAAGTATAGCTGTGTGGCTGTACATTCATTCATAGTTAGTAAAATACGGAACATGAAAAAATACTAATAAAATACGTACGTGTTTCATTCAGCAAAATTTTTGCAAATTACAACTTAAATGTTCCGCACTATATTATTTTTAATATATATTATTTTTATTCAATAATAGTGTGAGAATTATGTGTATAATACGTGAATCTTGTGTCTCTTTGAAATTTTTGTAAAAAAAATATGCGTATTAAACATGAAAAATACATACATACATGTATAATACGAGTATTGTACGTTTGCTTTTTTTTTTTTTTTTAAACGTGAACTTTACATAGTCGTTAAGATGTGTGCAGACCACTAATGTATTAATGAAAAATACATACATAAATGTATAATACATTATTAAACATGAAAGTGCTAAATTGTTTATACGAGAAATAATTCTGTAAAGCAAAAAAAAATCAAAAAGGGACAGTAGAAACTCAGATAATGGCCTAATAGTAATGAATAATGCTCTAAACTACTCTTATTGATAAACGAAAATCGGGGAAAACGATTTAAAAGAAAATAAAGGATCCAACTATATATATAAAGCTATAGCTGATCGGCTATACTATTTGTTAAAAAATTAAAACAAGAAAAGCTAGTAAAGCTGCACTGGGTATACTATTTATAAAAAATAAAAGACCCACCAGGATTAGGCCACACGTGTCAAAATGCAGATAGATAGGTAAGGCGACTATACTATTTTAAAGAAACATTAACAAAAACGAATATAGCTGCTCGGCTATACTATTTAAAAAAAAAAATACAAGACCGGGTATAGCTGATTGGCTATACTATTTATATATATATATTTAAAAAAGGACCCACTTAGAGCTAGCCACCACGTAAAACAGTAAAGCCGTTATACTATGTTTTAAAAAAATTAGGAAAGAATGAGTATAGCCTCTTGTCGATAAGATTTTATAAATAAATAAAATATATATATATAAAAGAAGGAAAAAATCCGAGTATAGTTGGTGACTATACTTATTTTTATAAAAAAATAGAAGAATCGAGAGTATGGCTGCACATTTTTAAAAAACCTTGTATAGCCTTTGGCTATACATTCATTCATAGTTAGTAATATAAGGAACATAAAAAAATATGAATATATCGTGTTTTATTCGGCAAAACTTTTTGTGAATTACAACGTAAATGTTTGACCACTATATTACTTTTCAATATATATAATTTTTATTCAGTAATATGTTAGAATTATGTCTATACTACGTGAATTTTATGTGTTTTATTGAAATTTTTGTATAAAAAAATCGTGTATTAAACATGATAAATACGTATGTACTCTATATAACTTACTGAGTATTGTAAATTTGCTTTTTAAAAAATGTGAACTTTACTGACTCTTTAAGACGTGTGCATAACACGAATGTATTATTGAAAAATACGTATGTATATGTAAAATACATTATTAAATGTGAAAGTGCTAAATTGTTAATTGCTTTCATATGTAATTATTGTTTTAATTATTTTTTCTTTAGTGAATAAATAAATATTTTAATTAACTTCATAAATTATATTATTTAATAAATAGTAATTACTTTTTTAATTTTTTAACTTAATAATATATTTAAAAACTAGTTATTCGTTAAGTAAATAATAATTAAAACATAACTACTAAATAAAGTCATTAGAAAAGAGAAACTAAGATTGTGCTATTTAAAGGGGATAGCCGTGCGGCTATACTTTGAAAATATTCTATTTAAAGCGCGTATAGCCGTTCGGCTATACCTTTAAATTTCTATTTATAGCGTATTCCATTAGGTGATCTTCCTCGCCTGGTGCTGCCGCCGCAAGCTCGTGGAGCAGATCCAGCCAAATCCTCTTCGCTTAGTTTACCACACGGTGCCGCCTAAAGCTCTCGGAGATGAAGGACCGGCCCAAGCGGACAGACCCGCCCAGGCCGCGCCTAGGCCGATTTTTCGAACACTAGCTGCATATGCATGTGTATGATATCAAAAAACCAGTTGGTAGGAAATGGAAGGTGATGAATGATTCTGACACAGACAAGGTACCACATGAATATAAATTGCTTCTGTTTGTGGCTGTAAGGTAAATAGAGCCAGACTGGTTGAAGATGACCTGAAAACCACTACCCTCAGTGTGTGTTAACCAATAGACATAATTAGGAGTATCCAATTTGAAATTTGTTGTATAAAGCGAGAGTGCTCCATCAGATTGTAGTGCAAACTGGAACCTCCCTCGTGAGTAGTGTGACGCCGTGTAGCTAGTGTGGAGTGTGTTGTTTAGTTTTATAGTCTGGGTTGGTAGGATTGTATCACTTGGTTGATCAAAACTCTACCTCAAATTGTTTGAATTTCCATTGGCCAGAACGAAATTTCCTGTGTCAAGCATGGCGCTGCATAGGCAACTCCAGTACCACCAAAGTCAGCAATCCTTTTTTGTTTGCCTGTTGCAATATCATTGAGCATCAACTGGCCATGTGCACTGAGTTCAACTGTGGATCTTTGTTGCACTAGATTGTTGCCATTGGCTGACCAGACAACAGTCTTTTCGGGTATTTTTTTAAACCAGATGGCTAGTATGAAGCCACCATCA
Source organism: Prunus mume (assembly GCF_029339155.1). Lineage (NCBI taxonomy): Eukaryota > Viridiplantae > Streptophyta > Magnoliopsida > Rosales > Rosaceae > Prunus > Prunus mume. The sequence continues at coordinate 21,783,479 of NC_142698.1, forward strand.
CTACCAATCTTTTGGAAACCGAAATCCAATTCCCCAGATGGTGAGTGAAGCTAGTGTGGAGTGCATTGTTTAGTTTTAGAGTCTGTGTTGGTAGGATTGTATCAGTTGGTTGATCAAAACTACTCTCCCTCAAATTGTTTGAATTTCCATTGGCCAGAACGAAATTTCATGTGTCAAGCATGGCTGCATAGGCAACTCCAGTACCACCAAAGTCCGCAATCTTTTTTGTTTGCCTGTTGCAACTGGCCATGTGCAGTGAGTTCAACTGTGGATCCTTGTTGCACTAGATTGTTGCCATTGGCTAACCAGACAATAGTCTTTTCGGGTATTTTGTTAAACCAGATGGCTCGTATGAAGCCACCATCACTACCAATCTTTTGGACACTGAAAGCGAATTCCCCAAATGGTGAACACCAGACAGAGTTATTGTTGTCCTTTGCAGTGAGGGATGAGCCCAAAGATATATTGTTGTAAGTGTGAGCAATGATTCAAAATGGCAGTATCTGTAGAAGGAGAAGTAGAAAGAAAAAAGGATATGGTAGTTCAAAAGCCATGGTACATAATTAAGGAGTTAATGGTGAAACTGCTGATAAGCATCATTTGCTATATCTTTATATAATGCCATCATCTGTGGAGTCACCTACAGTACCTTAAGATCATCGACAATCCATGCAATATGTTTTAACTGAATGTGTTATGCTCTGGTTTGCTGCCCACATAAGTTTTCTAAAATGACAAACAAATGCAGTCCTCCCTTGATATACACAAAAAATTCAAATGTTCTATGATATGATTTCTCTTGCTGTTTGTATGTGCAAATTGAATCTTTGTTCGGCGTACGAAGAATCTGTTTAACTAAATAATGATTTCGTTCAAATACACGGTGTATGGACAGATATGGAGATTTGTCTTTTTGGATCATTCCACGTATTTTCAGTGTTTTCAAAGCTTTCTGTCTCTGCCCTTGTTAGCCTCTTTCATGTGCAATGAACTTTGTCGCTATTGGTTTTTTAAAATATCAAATGATTTAAGGATAAGTGGAAACAAACTCCCCGGATAGTGAGGGTAAGAAAGAGTTAGCATTCACAGCAGTGAGGGATGAGCCTAGAGATATAAATAATCCTCTTGAATGCACCAAATACATTTCCATCTTCTTCATGTCATCCTTTGCCTCATCATCATTCTCCAATAGCATGTGCAGTTTCTTTTGCTTATAGCAATCATATGCTCAATCAGCTAGTATCATTTGATCTCATCCTCCATCTCTGCCGCATAATTCTTTCAGCAGCTGCAAATAGTCTCCCAAGAATTGATTGAATTTGGGTTAGCCAGCACAAAATTTCCTGTGTCAAGCATGGCTGCATAGGAAACTCCAGTGCCAGCAGAATCAACACTCCATATCTGTTTGCCTGCTGCATCATTGAGCAGAAACCGAAAGCAAATACTCCAGATGGTGAGGCCCAAAAATATGCCTAGGCTGCCTGTGCGGGTCTAGGCGGCGCCTAGGCGGCCTGGGCGGGTCTAGGCGGGTCTAGGCGGCCTGGGCGGGTCTGGGAGCCTGGGTGTGTCGGGTGGCTGCTTCTCTACTCTTCTCAACCCAACCAGTGGCAGCGACGACTTCTTATCCACTGGTCAGAAAAAGAGGAGAGACGATGGAGGTAGAGAGAGATCAGAGGTGATAGAGGTGAAGAGATGAGAGATAAGTGAGGATAGGGCTCGTTGAAAAAAAGGTGAAGCAGTGTTTGTGAAACGCTGTGTTTCACTTATGGGCTGGTATTTTAACAAGGTTCTCTTATGGGCTTGGGCCCATATATAAATACATAAATTAATTGTGTTTTTGTTTCAACCCTCTGCTTTATAAGCATATATCATATGATTTTCACACACACACATATATATATATATATAACATTTATTTATATTAATTTTGGTATAAATTTATAATTTGTAAAACAAAATAATTATTATTATAAAAATAAAAAAAATAAAAAATGCCTAGGCGCCTCCCATACTTACTGTTTAATGCTTTTCTTTGTCACTGCACTCGTTAAGATTTTTTCATATACAGTATGAACTTCGTGAGTAATGGATTTTGTGTGAGGTCTATAAGCATAGGTGTTGTGTTGTGATGTATTTTAATACTTTAAGATGCCTGAAGTAAGAACAAGACATATCTTGGAACTTTTGTCTTTCTGAGGCGTACAAGTATGCATTCACAACACAACAATTAAACTGCAAGATGGAAAAATAACATATAGAAACCATTATCTTAATATCCAGCAAGAAGAAAAAAACAATACAAAAAACTGAAATCAGTCACCA